>NC_057799.1:163469110-163488028 GCF_018294505.1 Triticum aestivum | reverse complement strand
CCGCGGGCCGGCGGGGGACGGCGGCGGCGCGCGCTGACGTGGTGTCGCGTGATTCGTCCGCCGGCGCAGGCGGACGTGTCCGGCGCGGGCGGACGTTGTCCGGCGGCGCGAGGGATTTTTGCTAGGGTTAGACTGCGATTCCGTTTTTGGGATGCCCACTCATTTATAGGTAGAGGGAGCTAGGAGACTCCAAATGAGGTGCGGTTTTCGCCCACACGATCGTGATCGAACGACCTAGAGCATGGAAGAGAGTTTGGTGGGCTTTGGGCTGGTTTTGGAGGGGGTTTTTGCTGGATACTCAAATGGACATTGCGGAGGCCCGGTTAACCGATGGAGTACCAAACGACCTCCGAATGGAACGAAACTTGACCGGTAGACTCCGGGTGGTATAATAAAGCCACTTGACAAGCCTCGGTCCATTCCGAGAAAGTATGACACACGCACACGAAAGAAAACTAGAGGGGTGCACCGGAGGAGATAGGAGCGCCGGATTGGAAAACGGACAACGGGGAAAATGCTCGGATGCATGAGACGAACACGTATGCGAATGCAATGCACATGATGACATGATATAAAAATGCATGACATGACAAAATACAAAACGAAAAACAAAACCCGACAACGGAGGGAAAAACATATCACATAGCCGAAAATGGCAAGAGTCGGAGTTACAAATATGGCAAGTTACATGCGGGGTGTTACACAGAGGCAACAACCTGTTTGAAATCAGAATGATGCAGCCAATAGTTCTCAAACCTGAAAACTCTTGCCTTTGGGATAGAAGTGATCAGATATAGGTTTTGCAAGTGGTAGGACAATTATATTAGGGAAAGAAGTCATCCAGGAAGCAGAAGTGAAAAACCAGTCAAGTTTGACCAACAAAGGGTCATGCTGCATGTTACTCCAACTGAACTTTCTACCATGCAAAGGTAATTCAACCAAACCTTGGTTACTAATTGCCTCATTGAACATAAGCATATCATTAACATCTCCCCCAGGTCTGTTCCTATCTGATGGAGCTCTCATAAGGTTGAAATCTCCCATTAAGATCCAATCAACATCATCAGGCATGTGAATATTTAGAAACCAGTTAATAAACTCCATTTTGTCTTGAGGGTCGCATGGACCATAGATATTTGATAGAATCCAAGACTGATTGGAAAGCAAACTGGTGAACTGCATGGAAAGTGAAAACCTGTTTTGTGCAATGATTTCTCCAAAGAATTGAGAGCCATTCCAGGCCACTAAGAGCCCCCCAGAAGCTCCAACAGAGGGGAGGAAGGCAAAATTATTAATTCTAGAGGGGCAGAATTTTTTTAAGTAGGCTGTGTCAAAGGTCTCTCTTTTGGTTTCTTGAAGGCACACAATATTACAATCACTCTCATCAATCTTCTGTCTTAAAGACAGGCATTTGTCCTCAGAATTCATACCTCTAATGTTCCAATTTAGAATATTCCAGTTTCTGTTATTGTTATTCATGGAAACAAATTGAGATTTTGTACCAGAGAGCAAGCACCATCACTTGATCATCATCCAAATAGGATAGAAACTGGCATAATTCCCTGATCCACAACATAGCATAATTCCAGCAGAGTATCCAAATATGAACATGAAAGGACTAGCAGGAGAGTACAACCACAGGCATACAAGGTTTAGAAAGCACCAAGATCCAAGTCTTACAATTGGCAAAAGCAGTAATAGACTAAGTGGTGTGGAACTACAAACACAATCCCACTACACAACACTCCCAGAAAGGGCCCTAAACATTAAGAAGAGGTGGCAGCATGTCCTTCTCCTTTGGCCAAGGGCACCTTGTTCAAAACCTCCTCTTGCATTCTCTTGGGCTTCTTGGCCAGCATGTCCTCCAGTTCCCCCTCAGAAACCTTACAGAAAGAGGCAGTGAGGTTTTTAACAACTGATTTTTTGATGGTGGGAGGGACAGCATTGCAAGGTAAACAATTATTATTAGGGCATGAATTTCTCTTGTAACCAGCATTGTCTTTCTTAATTCTGTCACTTCTTCTTACCTCTGTTTCCACAAGTGGAGTTTTTCCACTTCTCCTCTTCCTCAAGTTTTCCTGGCCAAAAGGTTGCAGCAAGGCCTATGACTCCACATCATGCAAATTTGCAGCCACCCCAATATTTTCTTTACCTTTGTCCTTATCACCTTCCTCCATGACCTGACAGATTGGTGCATGAGAGGTAGGACATTTGTCAGGTATATGAAACAGAAAAGCTTGGTCCATATTTTCCACAGCAGTGAACAGATCCCACATTCCAGATTTTAACATATTGACAGTCCAAGTAAACTTATCAGGGGACAGTAGCAAGTGGACAATAAAGTTAAACCAACTTACAGGAATGTTGGTAGAGAAAGAGCTCCTATTGTCCAATGCTTTCTCTTTAAAGTGCTGCTTCCACAGTAACATGCCTTCTTCAGAAACAGAGTGTTCAGAGTTAGCAGTGGCAGCCATCTGAATACTTTTCAGACCAAGGAGGGAAGGTGCCATGTTAAAGTGCTCATTGATTTGATTAACCCAAGTACCTTGGAGACCTGACTGGAGATCCTCTTGATTCTCAACAGGCTGTAAACTTCCTCTGGTAGTAATAACATGTTCAGCACTGTCATTCAAGACTTGAGTTGAAGATCCAACAGTTGTCATAGGAAGATCAGAAAACATGACAGGCTCCAAAGCAGCTTCCAGAAGTGCAGGTTGGTCAGTAGCCACCTCCAAGGGAGGAGAAACACCAGGAGCAACCTGTGTTGCAAGAGGGGAGGCAACATGCTGTAGTGGGTCTGCAGGAGGCTGAGCATGCAAAGCAGCCACCTCCTGGATTTGTTCCTGCAGTACAGGGGGCTCCTCATCATCTGACTGGTAAGCTTGAATTATGTTCTGCAGTCCATTGGCCATCACAGCAGCAGAAGGTTGGACAATTGCAGGAATTGCTGCCCTAGAATGAGTGGCTTCCACAGTAACTGAAGGCAAAACCATATGAGAATTGTCTCCTTCAGAAAAGGACATGTCTGAAGAGAAACTGCTATTACTAGGTGCTAGAAGCAGCTCTTCTCCATCTGCCCAGGCCATTTCTTCCTGTTGTACAGCATCAAGAAGATCTTCCAACTCAGCATTATGGATGTGCTGATGGTTATCGTCCCAGTTATCCCAGTTTTCAGCAACTTGAACATCCACCTCATTATTGATGGCTGCAACAACATGTAAACCCTCAGAAGGCACAGCAATCTCAGGTAGAGGGTGCGGATCCTCATTAGCAGGAGGAAAAGGGTCCTCATCTGCAGGTCCTCCACCAAGGAGCTCACTTGCCAGCACTTCGATGGAGGAAGACCAGCCGTCCTCCTCAAATTCATCCCCTTCAGACCAGCGCAAACTTTTTGGGATGATATCTAAGTTCAAAACTCTTGCCTTGACCACAATGCGACCCATGTGATCATCCTCCTTGTCCTAGGAAATCATGCGGCCAAACTTACTAACAGCACAAGCAAGATCCTCAGTGGTGCGGAAATCAAAAGGGACTCCCGTCAGAAGCAACCACACCACCCTATTAAGATGAACCCTCCTGTGATTTCTTCCCTCGTCATGCCTCGCAAAACTAATGAACACATCTCCAAACTCGTGGGGGGCCATCAAGGACCAGCTTGTCCTTATCCCGAACCCGCGCGAGACGAACATATGCCTCACCAAACGGACAACGCTGAATATCTCGCAGCCCCAACTGTCTATGTTCAACAATAAAATCCTCAAGAACATATCTTACATTGGGGAATGGAGCATCTGCAGGGAGAGGGTGAATAGTCGCAATCGCCCAATCCTCATGGCGACGAGGGCGCTGCGATAGCACCACCCGAGCCACACCATTGCGTCCAGGAATCTGCTGAATGTTGAAGCCATGCGGCACAAAAGGGCGTGGGTCGATCGGAATGTTGGCCATCGGCGTCGCAGAAGAACGCGAGATCACCGACGAAGTGAGGCGCAAAGCACTAGAAGCAGAGTTTGTGTACAGAGGTGAGATAGAGGAGCAGAGCGGAGAAGTTGAGGAGGCAAGGGGACGACGAGGCTGGAAATTAGGAAAAGATCCCAAACAAAGCTCACTAAAAGAGGAAACGAGCAGAGGCTCGCGAGCTGGGCCAACTGACTAGAACCAGTCTTGGACCGCGTCTAGGTCCCAGGCCTCAGGCGATGGGCTGGGGAAAGTGGCAAACCTAAGATAGGGAAAAAGCCCAGGAAGGCGATTAGCATTGCACTCCTTAGCAAAATGGCCCAACTTGCCACACGCGTAGCACTGAAATGAGAAATTAGAGTGATCCAGATTCCCGCCCGACGTAACCGCAGCGAGATTCTCGCCCGAGGAATTAATATTGGGCAATGAGTGCACATTATTGTCCGAGGCCACATTACTGCTGACGGTCGGAAAATTCGCTAACCTAGCAAAAACCGACTGCCGTGGTTGATCGCCGGAAAATCTACCGGCGGCGGAGCGTGGGCGTGATCCAGAACTGACCAAAGTCCAAGAAGCTTCTTCCTCACGATAAAAAAGTTGTTCTTCACGTAGCCAGTTCGGTCCTCCAAAACCCCAAAGATTGAACACTAACTCAAAATCCTGCTCAACCACCCGACCCTGAATATAGATTTCAAAACCCACTGCTTTGGAGGCAACCGAAAACTTGAATGTTCTGTCTTTGAGATGTAGCACACGAAAACCTTGTGGATAACCGCCAAAACAAGATTGCAACGTGACACTGACTGTGTGACAATCCAACCGAAATCGAGCACGGCAAAAGGAAACCACCAAAGTGAATACACGTTGACGAAAACTAGGGGAAAACACCACCGGATGACCAAACTTTTGTCTCATTGAAAGCTGAAATTCTTTACCTCGAGCAAAGTTGAGTGAGGGAGGATCCATGGCCATGCAAGGGCCTTAACTTCCCACAAAGGATCCAGAGAAAGCAATGTGGACGGGTGGACGGTGGCCGCCGGCGGTAAGAGGGGTGGACGCCGGGGCCGGAGTGGCCACCGGCGGGGAGCGCCTAGAGGGAGCCTAGAGAGCGCCTAGCAATTCCGATATCAAGGGTTTGGTTATTGACCGGAGAAGCGTCTCGATCATGTCTACGTAGTTCTCGAACCCGTAGGGTCCGCACGCTTAACGTTCATTGACGATATAGTATTATATGAGTTATGTATGTTGGTGACCGAATGTTGTTCGGAGTCCTGGATGAGATCACGGACATGACAAGGAGCTCTGGAATGGTTTGGAGGTAAAGATTGATATATGGGATAATAGTGTTTGGTCTCCGGAAGGGTTCTGGAATTCACCGGAAGGGGTTTCGGATGTTTTGCGAAATGTTCTGGTGCGAGAACACTTTATTTAGCACAAGGGGTAAAGCCCACGAGGTTTTTGGAAAGTGCAAAAGGAAGTTTTGCAGAGACCAGAGGCCAGACGCCAGGGTCCCTGGCGTCTGGCCCTGGAGTCCGAGAAGGACTCTTGCCTTTCGGGCCAAACCGACTTTGAGGAGGCTTTTACTCCAAGTTTCGACCCCAGGGCGCAACATATAAATAGAGGGGTAGGGGTAGCACCCAAGACACATCAAGATTCACCAAGTCGTGTGCCAGCAACCCCGTCCCCTCTAGCTTATCCTCCATCATAGTTTCCAATGTGCTTGGGGAAGCACTGCGAAGATTGTTCTTCACCACTACCTCTTGGATTTCAGGTTCCGCAGAACCTTGAGAGGTTCGAACTCTCGGGTGCATGCAAAGAACTTGTCCTCCCCAGTCCGCCCGTTCACTACTCTCACGGCCTAGCTCGACGAACTGAATGGAAAAGGGACACAGTAGTTTACTCAGGTTCGGGCCACCTTGCAGTGTAAAACCCTACTCCTGCTTTGTGGTGGATCGGCCTCGAGGGGCTGAGGACGAACTAGTAGAGTGGGGAGCAACCTTAGGATGAGAGGTGTTCTTGTGCTCGATGAGATGGTGGGTTGAGGATGATCCGAATCCCCCTTCTATGGTGGTGGCTAGGTCCTATTTATAGTTGCCTTGGTCCTCTTCCCAAATGAAAGTTGGGAAGGGATCCCACAACGGCCAAATTCGAAGGGGGACAGCTAGTACATGCTATCCCGACAAAAGTAGTCTTCACCTGCAAAAGCCTCTGGTCGTGACGCTGCGGTGGGCTCGGCGATGACCTCCGTCCTGCCGTCCTGGCGGTCTTGGTCTTTTTGCACCGGAATGGAAACCTTTGGCTGATTCCTCGGGACTCCACGCCTGCGCTTGCCTCCTTAGCACCAAAGAGGAAACTAGTACACTGTGCCTGCTGGCGCCCACCTGGCCTTGGTCATCATGGCTCACGTCATCTAGACCTCACGAGGTGAGCCTTGCATAGAGATCTCCGCTCCTCGGGAGCCAGCCTGAGGAGGCCGCCCCTCGTGGAGGTGCTCCCGGAGTTCGCCGGCCGCGCTTCCACTCAGCGGAGGTGCTCCCGGAGTTTGTCGTTTTGTCGGAGAGGCCGACTGGCACCTGGCTCCCGCTCCCGCGCCTCTTTGCGGGTGAGCTGCCGGTCGCGGGGCTCGATGGCCTCTTTGCGGGTGAGCAAGGCTTCTTGGGTTGGGGTCGAAGTTACTGTCGCCAGGAATGTGTCCTTGGCCCGCGGCTGGCAGTCGTTTGCCCGCGCGCGCGGCCTGAGCAGGAGGTGCACCCTCCACTTCAAGTACGATGGCCTCGCGACTCTCTATGTGAGGGTGTTCGGAGAAGACGGCCGCCGTGCAGGATGTTTCCACGAAGACGGCAGCGGCGACGATGAGCTTGGCCTTGATGATAGCCGCGACAACGTCGGGGTGAGCTTGCCCTTGGCGATGGCCGCGATTCCTCCAGCAACGGCGGCTCCTCCTCCGGCGAGAGCATGAGCAGCAGCGGCTATGACCAGCCGCCGCTGAAAGCACAAGTGCTCTCTGGGTGATTTTGGTAATTAATGTCAACATATCTCTTATTGGACTAATGTTTTCATCTAGTATATCTCAGACAAGTTCAACAGATGGAGTGGCATGGACAAGAGGATGTGGAACCCCTTCAAGATGCTAAGGACAAAGGATTGGCTCAAGCTCAAAGCTCAGGACTCTAAATTTTCTATTTTAGTGATCCAAGATCACATTCAGTCCATAGGAAAGCCAATACTATTAAAAGGGGATGAGGTGTTGCTTAATGGCTTGCTTGCTCAAAGTGCTTAGTGATATGCTCCAAAGCCCTCAACCACTTTCTCATATCCACGTATGTCCCAAACCAAAAAGTCAAACTCGGCCCCACCGAATCTTTCTATCCGGCGCCACCGAGTTCAGTTGACATAGCCACTGCCGGAAACCCTAATCAATTCGGTCTCACCGATGGGATCTCCGTCTCAACGAGATAGGCTTGCAAACTCTCTATTGCCTATTGCAATAATTTCAGTCTCACCGAGATATGCAATCGGTCCCATCGAGTTTGCTTGGCCAACTCTCTGTTTCGCTTATTACCCAAATCGGTCCCACCGAGTTTGTGTAATCGGTCAAACCGAGATGAGGCTTTACCATAACCCTAGCACATCGGTCCCACCGAGTTGATCATATCGGTCCCACCGAAATGCCTAACGGTGACATTATGAACTAAATTGGTCTGACCGAGTTTTCTGATTCGGTCCCACCGAGTTTGGTAAATTGTGTGTAACGGTTAGATTTTGTGTGGAGGCTATATATACCCCTCCACCCACTCTTCATTCATGGAGAAAGCCATCAGAACATGCCTACACTTCCAACATTCATTTTCTGAGAGAGAACCACCTACTCATGTGTTGAGACCAAGATATTCCATTCCAACCACATAAATCTTGATCTCTAGCCTTCCCCAAGTTGCTTTCCACTCAAATCATCTTTCCAACAAATCCAATCCTATGAGAGAGAGTTGAGTGTTGGGGAGACTATTACTTGAAGCACAAGAGCAAGGAGTTCAGCATCAACACACCGTCTATTACCTTTTGGAGAGTGGTGTCTCCTATATTGGTTAGGTGTCACTTGAGAGCCTCCGTCAAGATTGTGGAGTTGAACCAAGGAGTTTGTACGAGCAAGGAGATCGCCTACTTCGTGAAGATCTACCCTAGTGAGGCAAGTCCTTCGTGGGCGACGTCCATGGTGGGATAGACAAGGTTGCTTCTTTGTGGACCCTTTGTGGGTAGAGCCCTCCGTGGACTCGCGCAACCGTTACCCTTCGTGGGTTGAAGTCTCCATCAACGTAGATGTACGATAGCACCACCTATCGGAACCACGGATAAAAATCTCCGAGTCTACATTGCGTTTGCACACTCCAATCCCATCCCTTTACATTCTTGCAAAATTGCATGCTTTACTGTCCGCTGCCCATATACTCTTGTCATGCTTGCTTGATATGTATTGTGAATGTTTAAACATGTGCTAAAACTCCACTTCAACTTGAAGAAATTAAAAACTGCCACTTTTGTTGCTAAAAGTCTATTCACCCCCCTCTAGACACCTCTTCTCGATCCTTTCAATTGGTATCAGAGCTTTGGTCTCCATTGCTTTGGTTTAATCACCATTAGAGGAAGATGGATGAGTCTACGTTGGGGAGTCTTAGACATAGAGTGCCTATACTTGATGGAGAGTATTTCCATGAGTGGAAAAATGAGATGCTTGAGATTTTCAATGAATATCATTTGAGCAAGTACATTACTACTCCTTGTGCTCGCCCTGTTGATCCTTTGCATCCCACACCCGATAGGATCTTGACATGATTCGCAATCTTAGAACTATCAATCTTATCATTAGAGGATTGCCTAAAAATTTGATTGCTAGCTTACCTGCTCTAGATTGTGCTTACACCATATGGAGATTTCTTGAGGAAAGATTTCCAAACTATTCCTTACAAAATCTAGATGAAATTCTTCATAAGTCTATTGCCTTGAGTAAGATGAATTCCAATGATCCTAAGTTTGGTGATTGTCTTTTTAAACTTACTAATCTTATGCGTGACAAAGGAGATGTTGGAATCATTAGCAATATCATCTTCGAAGCCATTAGATTTCATAAACATGACTATTGTGATGATCATTTATCTAATGAATCACTCTCTCTAGGGATTGATCCATCATATGATGGTGTTGAACATGGATACTATGATGAGGACGATGATAGTGACTTTGATCTCGATGAGTCTATGAGACACTTTGGTCTTATGGATAATCTTCATGGCTACATGGCTGGAGGAAAGGAATGGGTCCTTGATAGTGGATGTACCGATCACATGACCGGAGACAAGGATATGTTTTGTGAGCTTTCTGAAAACGACGGCCCTCGAAAGTATGTCACTTTTGGTGATAACTCAAAGGGCAAGGTGGTTGGCCTTGGTAAGGTGGCCATCTCACATGATAGCTCCATACAAAATGTCATGCGCGTTGAATCTCTTGGGTATAATTTACTTTCAGTATCTAGACTTGCTATTTTCGGTTTCAATGTCCTATTCACTGAAGTAGATTGCCAAGTGTTTCGTAGAGATAATCATAAAATGGTCTTTACCGGTATATGTAGAGGTGATC
This sequence comes from Triticum aestivum, assembly GCF_018294505.1. Classification (NCBI taxonomy): domain Eukaryota; kingdom Viridiplantae; phylum Streptophyta; class Magnoliopsida; order Poales; family Poaceae; genus Triticum; species Triticum aestivum. Next base: position 163,478,440 of record NC_057799.1, on the reverse strand, counting down.
TTTACATTGTTGACTTCACTAAAAAGGCTCAACCTAGAACTTGTTTAATTGCAAAATCTTCTAAAGGCTGGTTGTGGCATAGAAGGTTAGGTCATGTGGGCATGCGAAATCTTGATAAGCTTATTAATGGTGATCATATCCTTGGAGTAAGAGATGTTATATTTGACAAGGATAGACTTTGTAGTGCTTGTCAAGCAGGAAAACAAGTTGGAGGAAGTCACCCCGTGAAGAACATCATGACCACGAGAAGACCGCTCGAGCTACTTCATATGGATCTCTTTGGTCCCAATGCCTACAAGAGTCTCGGTGGTAACTCATTTGGTCTAGTCATAGTCGATGATTTTTCAAGATTTACGTGGGTGTTCTTTCTTGATGATAAATCACATGTCCAAAAGATCTTCAAGAACTTCGCTAGGAAGGCCCAAAATCAATTTGAAGTGAAGATCAAGAAGGTTCGCAGCGACAAGGGAACGGAGTTCAAGAACGCAAATGTGGATACCTTTCTTGACGAAGAAGGGATTTCACACGAGTTCTCGGCTACGTACACGCCTCAACAAAATGGAGTTGTTGAGAGGAAGAACCGGACTCTTATTGAGATGGCAAGAGCGATGCTTGATGAGTACAAGACGCCAAAACACTTTTGGGCGGAAGCGGTTGAGAAAGCTTGTCATTCAACAAATCGCTTGTATCTTCACAAGCTACTCGGCAAGACGGCATACGAGCTTCTCACCGGTAACAAACCCCAAGTTGGATACTTTCGAGTATTCGGCTCAAAGTGCTACATTCTTGATAAGCATCGTCGTTCTAAATTTGCTCTTAAATCTCATGAAGGTTTCCTACTTGGTTATGGCTCAAACTCTCACACTTACCGTGTCTACAACAATTTCACCCGAAAGGTTGAAGAGACAGTAGATGTGAAGTTTGATGAATCTAACAGCTCGCAAGTAGAGCAATTGCCAATTGATGTAGGAGATAAAGATCCTTCGGAAGCAATCCAAGACTTGTCTATTGGCAAGATCCATCCAACGGAGGTGAAGGAGAGTACTTCGTCCGTCCATGTGGAAGCTTCTACCTCACGACAAGGTGAACCAAGAGTTGATACTGAAGCATCCACAAGTGGGACGCACCAAGATGAAGAAAACGAGGAAGTACACCAAGATGAACCTCATCAACCTCCTTCTCCACCACGACAAGAGAACGACAACGCCAACAATGAAGAAGGCCAAGAATAAGGACAAGATGAAGAAGAAGATGTTCCACCCCAAACCAAGCAAAAACTCTCACGAGTTCGAGCAAGAGTCGCCAGAGACCATCCCGTCGAACAAATCTACAATTATATCCAAACCGGGAGAATCACTCGCTCTAAAACTCGTTTGGCTAACTTTTGTGAACATTATTCATTCATCTCTAGCATTGAACCTATGAAGGTTGAAGAAGTATTGGAAGATCCGGATTGGATAAATGCCATGCACGAAGAGCTACACAACTTTGAGAGAAATCAAGTGTGGACATTGGTCGAGAAGCCCGACAACAACCACAACATCATTGGTACCAAATGGGTGTTCCGCAACAAGCAAGATGAAGATGGACAAGTAGTTCGCAACAAAGCACGTCTCGTCGCCCAAGGCTACACTCAAGTCGAAGGTATGGACTATGGTGAGACATATGCCCCCGTTGCTAGACTTGAGTCCATTCGCATCTTAGTTGCTTATGCTAATCACCATGATATCACCTTGTACCAAATGGACATTAAAAGTGCTTTTCTAAATGGTGAAATTGAGGAGGAAGTTTATGTTAAGCAACCTCCCGGCTTTGTTAATCCTAAGAAACCCAATCATGTTTACAAACTTCACAACGCTCTTTATGGTCTTAAACAAGCTCCTAGAGCGTGGTATAAATGCTTGACCCAGTTCCTTATTGAGAAAGGCTTTGAGATTGGTAAAATAGATTCTACTGTTTTCACTAAAAGGGTTAATGGAGAACTATTTGTGTGCCAAATTTATGTTGATGATATCATATTTGGTTCGACTAACCCTCATTTTAGTGAGAAGTTTGGAAAGCTAATGTCGGAGAAGTTTGAGATGTCTATGATGAGTGAACTCAAATTCTTTCTTGGTTTGCAAATCAAGCAAACTAAGGAAGGTACCTTTGTCTCTCAAAAAAGTACACCAAGGACTTATTCAAGAAGTTCAATATGCAAGAATGCAAAGGTATGAATACACCCATGCCTACTAGTGGACATCTTGATTTGACTAAAGATGGTGAACCGGTTGATCAAAAAGTTTACCGCTCTATGATTGGTTCATTGTTATATCTATGTGCCTCCCGTCCCGATATTATGCTAAGTGTGTGCATGTGTGCACGATATCAAGCAGCCCCTAAAGAATGTCATCTTAAGGCTGTGAAAAGGTTAGTGAGATATTTAATACATACACCAAATTTTGGCATTTGGTATCCTAAGAGGTCCTCTTTTGATCTTGTTGGCTACTCCGTTTCGTACTATGCCGGAGACAAGGTTGATAGAAAGTCCACTTCGGGTACTTGTCAATTTCTTAGTAGATCTCTTGCCTCTTGGTCCTCCAAGAAACAAAACTCGGTATCTCTATCCACCGCCGAAGCGGAATACATTGCCGCCGGTTCATGTTGTGCTCAATTACTTTGGATGACCGAAACTCTTAAAGATTATGGGATATATGTGAAACATGTTCCATTGCTTTGTGACAATGAGAGTGCTATTAAGATTGCTCACAATCCCGTGCAACATTCTCGAACTAAGCATATTGAAGTTCATCATCATTTCATTTGAGATCATGTTGCTAAAGGGGACATTGATCTTAAGCATGTTCATACCGATAAGCAATTGGCAGATATATTCGCCAAACCGCTTGATGAGAAAGTCTTTTGCTGTTTGAGAGGTGAATCGAACATCATTGATGCTTCAAACTTGGAGTAGGAACTCCATTTGGATACATGCAAGGCATGAGCCTATGACTAATCCTTGATATTTCTTTCATGATGCTATCCATATGTCTTGGATATACTTGCACCCTTGCATGCTATCTATCCCTTGTAGGTACTTGGATGAATCTAAATCTACGAGATTGCAACTCACATTTTGAGCAATCTCTACATCACCAAGTCTCTACAATATGGTGGTTGAAGACAAGGAAGCATGAAATTCAAACATATCCTTTGACAAATTCTATACCAAGTTTCATGATTGTCATTTTGGATACACAAGTGCTCTTCCTTGCAAAACTAACCCATGTAGGTAGATGAACTCAATTCCAAGTGGTGATCCCAACTCTTGATGAGCTACATCAACCTTGAGCAACCCACACAAGTTCAACTACATGATCAAGATCAACACCACCACCCAAGGTATGTTGTTCCATCTAGAGAGGCTTTACTCCAAGTCATGGGTCAAAGACACTCAACAAGATGAGAACACATCAAGATGCTTAAACAAAAAAATGGTAACCCCATTTTGAGATTAAACAATGAGTATGACCTATGATCAAGTGCCCTCACTTGACTCCTAAGTCAATATACTCTAACATAGGTGACTGTGTCGCCGGCCATTTCTAGATGAAGTTATCTAGTGTTTCTCTGTGCTCTTGCATTTGTCTCATGCATATTTGTTTCCCCTTTCAAAAAAACTTCATCTAGATTTTTTTCCTTTCTATTTTGTTCTGTATTTCCTGCATCCAATTCATTGCAAATCCTTCAGTTAATTCCTTGCAAATCCTTGTGAGATCTTATTTGCCTAGTGAGCTGAGGTGACAAGTGTTCTCTCTGTGTTGAACTCGGTCACACCGGTCTGTCACTTTCGGTCAAACCGAACCCTTTCGGTCCAACCGAAGAACAAAACTTGGTGTCACCGATTTCACTACAGAGAAGACAATTTGCCACTTGTTCCTGCCTTTTGTTCCAACTCCACTCAATGATTCTTGTCCTCTACCAGCATCATATTCTCTATGCTGCTTTGCTCTGTGCCTCAAGGACCAAACCTATTTTGACTATCACTCCAGAAGATCCCTTCTTGGAAATTGATGTCAAAGGGGGAGAGAGAGATCACATCAAAGCTTAATCACTTCAGCAGGGGGAGAGAGTTCTTCAACAAGGGGAGAGAGGAATCACTTCAAAGGCCCCAGATGCTTGGTGTTCAAGAGGAGAGAAGTCACATGTCTTTAAGAGGGGAAAGACATGTTCATGTTTGCTTGTTTGATTGCATTTGCTCTTATTTTCTTTGCTCTGATTTTCTGTTCCCTATCTTCTCCCAGTATCCCATACAAGATTCATGGGGAGCAAGACATCTAAGGGAAGGAAATCTTTGAATTCATTGCATATCATTTACCTTTTGGGGACATGTATATATCCAATAGATTACCTAGTACTCACTCTCTACATGTCATCCCAATCTTGGTACTCTTGTGGTTTGCTGTTCTTGCTCTGCTTAGTACCCCCTCCGTCCGGAAATACTTGTCAAAGAAATGGATGTATGTATCTAGATGTATTTTAGTTCTAGATATGTCCACTTTTATCCATTTCCGCGACAAGTAATTCCAGACGGAGGGAGTAGCTGTTTCTGTGTTATCTAACCTTGTTTACTCAGGTTCATCTCTTCCAAAGCCAGCTCAAGACCACAAGGTAAGTATATGCATGAGGATTTCTTGCTGATGTACATATTGTTTGCAAGAAGGACTCATGAGCATGAAGGTACTTTTCCTATACTCACACCATTTGCTTTGATGCATATAGCCAAGATACATGTAACTCATTGCTTGCTCTGTCATGCTTATGCATTCACATGCTCCTATATTCCATATTTACATGATTGCATACATGTAGGGGGAGCCTATGCATGTTACATGTCCTTCCAAAGCTTTACTTGTTATTCTTCATATCTTTATATAAAGCTTTGATGTATGTTGTCATCAATTACCAAAAAGCGGGAGATTGAAAGCACAAGTGCTCCCTAGGTGATTTTTGTAATTAATGTCAACATATCTCTTGTTGGACTAATGTTTTCATCTAGTATATCTCAGACAAGTTCAACAGATGGAGTGGCATGGACAAGAGGATGTGGAACCCCTTCAAGGTGCTAAGGACAAAGGATTGGCTCAAGCTCAAAGCTCAGGACTCTAAATTTTCTATTTTAGTGATCCAAGATCACATTCAGTCCATAGGAAAGCCAATACTATTAAAAGGGGATGAGGTGTTGCTTAATGGCTTGCGTGCTCAAAGTGCTTAGTGATATGCTCCAAAGCCCTCAACCACTTTCTCATATCCACGTATGTCCCAAACAAAAAAGTCAAACTCGGCCCCACCGAATCTTTCTATGCGGCGCCACTGAGGTCAGTTGACATAGCACTGCCAGAAACCCTAATCAATTCGGTCTCACCGATGGGATCTCAGTCTCATCGAGATAGGCTTGCAAACTCTCTGTTGCCTATTGCAATAATTTCGGTCTCACCGAGATATGCAATCGGTCCCATCGAGTTTGCTTGGCCAACTCTCTGTTTAGCTTATTACCCAAATCGGTCCCACCGAGTTTGTGTAATCGGTCAAACCGAGATGAGGCTTTACCATAACCCTAGCACATCGGTCCCACCGAGTTGATCATATCGTTCCCACCGAAATGCCTAACGGTCACATTATGAACTAAATCGGTCTGACCGAGTTTTCTGATTCGGTCCCATCGAGTTTGGTAAATTGTGTGTAACGGTTAGATTTTGTGTGGAGGCCATATATACCCCTCCACCCACTCTTCATTCATGGAGAAAGCCATCAGAACATGCCTACACTTCCAGCATTCATTTTTTGAGAGAGAACCACCTACTCATGTGTTGAGACCAAGATATTCCATTCCAACCACATAAATCTTGATCTCTAGCCTTCCCCAAGTTGCTTTCCACTCAAATCATCTTTCCACCAAATCCAATCCTATGAGAGAGAGTTGAGTGTTGGGGAGACTATCATTTGAAGCATAAGAGCAAGGAGTTCATCATCAACACACCGTCTATTACCTTTTGGAGAGTGGTGTCTCCTAGATTGGTTAGGTGTCACTTGGGAGCCTCCGTCAAGACTGTGGAGTTGAACCAAGGAGTTTGTACAGGCAAGGAGATCGCCTACTTCGTGAAGATCTACCCTAGTGAGGCAAGTCCTTCGTGGGCGACAGCCATGGTGGGATAGACAAGGTTGCTTCTTCGTGGACCCTTCGTGGGTGGAGCCCTTCGTGGACTCGCGCAACCGTTACCCTTCGTGGGTTGAAGTCTCCATGAACGTGGATTTATGATGGCACCACCTATCGGAACCACGGATAAAAATCTCCGAGTCTACATTGCGTTTGCACACTCCAATCCCATCCCTTTACATTCTTGCAAAATTGCATGCTTTACTGTCCGCTGCCCATATACTCTTGTCATGCTTGCTTGATATGTATTGTGAATGTTTAAACATGTGCTAAAACTCCACTTCAACTTGAAGAAATTAAAAACTGCCACTTTTCTTGCTAAAAGTCTATTCACCCCCCTCTAGACACCTCTTCTCGATCCTTTCAGCCGCGCCGCCGGGCTCACATTGGGGAAGGTGGCAGGTCGTCCTGTCACCGCGCTTCAGTGAAACAGGAGGAAGGCTCGGACTGAGCCCAGGGGCCACCGGAGCCAGGCCTCAGGGGCTGCTGCGGTTGTGCGGGCCGCTTTTGTTTAACCTTTACTTTCTCCTGCATTTTGAAAAAAGTAGAGGGCCCTGCTGGGGCGTGTAATGAACCATGGTACTTATGCTACTATGCTATGCTTATTGTTTTGATGTTATGCCGTGATATCCATGTTCCGAGTAGGTGCGGTAGGATAACTTAGCTTGATACACTCACGGTAGTTTCCCACCTCACGAGGGTGCGCCCTTCGGCATCTAGTGAAACCCCCTTGCTGCCAACTCAGGAGCCGCTGGCCTCAGGAGATATCGTACAGCTGCAGAGTTGTTAGAAAACTTACGGGTGCCTTGTTCTTCCTTGCGCGAGCCTTCAGGCATGGGCTAATCATGGCTTAGTGCACCGCGTCGTGCTACCCGGGGGGCACAGACTTGAGAGGGTGCGCATATCCACGAGCTCATTCGAGGGCGCCTCACGAAGATCGTGGAAGCCGAAGCTCTGGGTGACAGGGCCTTGGCGAGGTGTGTCCGCGGCGCTGGCGAACCTAACGCATGCACACACCTACCCAGCCCTCGCGGGAGGCGCGCGAGGAGGAGCGACGGGCAACTGCCACTCTCCCTAAGCCAAGGCTAAAAGGCAAGAGAAGCAACAAGGGGGAATCCAACTTGGCAATTGAAAACGCGAAAACTCCAAATTCCATTAAGAAGTTTGCAAACCAGCTACAGAAAGCAAGCAAAGAACAGCCGCGTCTGGAACCTAGACTAGTCTTCTCACCAGCGCGGAGCTAAGTGCTGCCACTAGGACGTGGGAGGGAGCCCCCGAGACCCGAGGGCGGCACTCCGGAGACTCCGGGGCGTGTACAGCCCCACTCATTATTACGTGAGAGTGTCACGAGCGGAGACCTTCACAGGCACTGGGCCTTGCTTCATGGGTAGAACTTCCAGAGGTGCTGGATGTTCCAGGTGTTCTCGATGGGGATCCCGTCCTGCGTCTCCAGGCACGCGGGGCTAGGCCTGGAGACGCGGGCAACCCTAAACGGGCCCTCCCACATGGGTGAGAGATTATGCAGCCCTTCCCTGGAGAGCACCCGCCTCAGGACAAGATCACCCACCTTGAGCATCCTGGAGCGGACGCTGCGACAGTGGTATCGCCGCAGTGCCTGCTGGTACCTTGCTGCTCGAAGCGAGGCTTGACGGTGGCGTTCCTCCCCCAGCACGAGGTCCATTCCCCGCATGGCGTCCTAGCTTGCCTCGTCAAACGCCAAGACCCGCGTGGAGCGATGCTTGACCTCGTGAGGGAGAACCGCTTCGGCTCCGTAGACGAGGAAGAATGGAGTCTCCCCCGTCGGCTTGGTCGTGGTGGTGCGGATGGACCACAGCATGGATTGGAGCTCATCGAGCCAGCCCCTACCGCAGGCCTCGAGCTTCTTCTTGAAGGTTCTTGTCTTGAGCCCTCTCAGGACCTCCGCATTGGCGCGCTCGGCTTGGCCGTTGCTCCTGGGGTGTGCCACTGAGACGTAGCATATTTGCATTCCAAGGTTAGCACAATATGTTTTGAAGAGGTTGCTAGTGAACTGCGAGCCATTGTCGGTGATGATACGATTAGGGACCCCGAACCGGCTCACGAGGCCATGAACTTGACTGCCGAGCTGGCTGGGATGGTGCGGACAGCCTCCACCTCCGTCCACTTGGTGAACTTGTCGATAGCGATGTAGAGGTAGCGGTAGCCCCTGGGCACTCTAGGGAATGGGCCCAAGATGTCCAGCCCCCAGACCGCAAACGGCCATGAGAGCGGGATGGTCTGCAGACCCTAAGCAGGCTAATGGATTTGCTTGGCGTGGTACTGGTAGGCTTCATAGGACCTCACCTTCTCGGTGGCATCGTTGAGCGCCGTGGGCCAGTAGAATCCGTTGTGGAACGCCTTACCCACAAGGGTGCGCGATGACGCGTGATGCCCGCAGTCCCCGCCATGTATGTCGGCCAACAGCTCGCACCCCTGCTCCCTGGAGATGCATCGCAGAGAAACATCATTTGGTCATTTCCGATAAAGCTCACCGTCCTCAATGCAGTAGGCAGTGGCCTGTCGAGCCACGCGCTCCGCGTCTTCCTCCTTCTCCGGCAGGGTCCCCTGAAGCAGGTACGCCTTGAACTCTTCAGTCCAGCACCCCTCCTGTGGCTCGAGCGCGAGGAGTAGACGCGCTCTGGAGGTTGGCCCGCACGCGGGGGCTCCAGAGAGGGGTGCTAGGGGGAGCTCCTCCTGAAACGATGCTGGTTTCGCAGCAGGAGGGGCTGCCGAAGGCTTGAAGAGCCACTCCTCGAAGATGCCAGGCTCCTGAGGCATGCACCGAGACGCCCTCTTGGCGAAGTCATCTGCTTCCTTGTTCGTGTCGCGCAGCACATGCTGCAGTTCCAGGCCCAAGAATTGTTTCTCAATTTTGCGTACCTCCGCAAGGTATGCCTCCATGTGTTCGTCCTTTGGCTCGTATACTTTGTTGGAGAAGTTGACGAGGAGCTGGGAGTCGCCCTTGATGGTGAGGCACTTCACTCCCAAGGCTGTCGCGGCCTTGAGACCGGCGATCAGGCCTTCGTACTCCGCAATGTTGTTGGAGACCTTCTCGCCCTGCTGTTATTAGAGCTGCACGGTGTGGTAGAGCTTCTCCTAGGTGGGTGAGATGAGCA
>NC_057799.1:163437491-163468844 GCF_018294505.1 Triticum aestivum | reverse complement strand
AGTCGTCTGGTGCCTCGCTTCCTGGTGAGAGGGGTCTGTCCTCGCCTACTTCTGGGTTGGGTGCGTCGGTCCACTCCGCCATGAAGTCGGCGAATGCGGCTCCCTTGATGACTCTGGTGGTGCTGAACTCCAACTGGAACACCTGTAACTCGATGTGTCATTCGGCGACTCTTCCCGCAGCGTTGGGGCTCCGGAGCACCCTCTCAAGTGGGTAAGCCGAGATGACCTTGATGGGGTGGCCTTGGGAGTAGTGGCGCAGCTTGCGTGAGGCGACGAGAGGCGCGAGCAAGAGCTTTTGCGGCATTGGGTAGCGCGCCTGCGCATCGCGCAGTACCGTGCTGACGAAGTACACTGGGTGCTCAACAAGAGCGAAAGTGCTGGTGAGGTCCTATACCTCCTGAGGCTGGGGGCCTCAGGAGCTTGGCCGCTTGCAGGGGTAGCCAGGACCTCAGGAGCGCCGTCCTGAGGGGCCTGGTCCCGTGCTGGTGCCGCTAGGGCCTCAGGAGCATCATCCTGAACTTGCGTTGTCTTGTCCTGGCGCACGGCGCCGCGTGACAGGTACTTGGCTTGGTGCTCCCCTCGGACGGCTACCAGCGCTGCGCTAGCGGAGTGAGGCGTGGCGGCTAGGTAAAGCACCAGGGGATCAAGAGGGCACAGCGCTCACCATCACTGGTGGACTGTTGAGGTATCTCTTGAGGTCTTGAAATGTCGCGCCAGCCTCCGGAGTCCACTCCAACGGCCCCTTCTTCTTCATCAGTTTGAAGAATGGGAGGGCGCACTCCCCCAGCTTGGAGATAAAGCGCCCCAGCGAGGTCACACAGCCCGCCAGCTTTTGCATTTCCTTAAGAGTCTATGGCGGACTCATCCTCTCTATTGCCTTGACCTTCTCCGGGTTCGCCTCGATTCCCCTGTGTGACACCAGGAAGCCCAACAGCTTGGCGGAGGGGACGCCTACACATTTCTCCGGGTTGAGCCGCAGATCCACCTTGCGTAGACGGGCGAACGTTTCTTCCAGGTCCCTGATGAGGGTCCTTGCCTCCCGAGACTTCACCACTATGTCGTCGACGTAGGCCTCGTCGTTCCTCCCGAGCTGTTGGCCCAGAGCGATGTTGTTAGGACCCCGATCCTGAGTCACACCGATCTAGCATGTAACACATCATATCACTTTGCGGCCTCACGCACGGTATTCCCACGGGTGCCACCTTACCTGGCCCGGGACCGTTTGTGCCTTTTCGCTCACGTATATGATAGTGTCGCTAGCATCCATATGACAGAGAACCCGGGCCGACATGACTAGTCGTAAACCCAAAGTGGCACTAACTTACAGGGACAGGCATACATGACCCAACAACGAATGTGTCGGTCATCAGCGAGTGAATCCGGGCTGTAGCAGCTGGGCTAACAGGACTCCGGTAGACACCGCGTGACATTTCCCCGAAGGGGCAGACACATGAACGAATAAGGACACATGCCGGCCAGCCTAAGTGTTCCGGAGCAGTAGCAAGCTACCATGGCTCAGTGGAAGCACTAGGAGACATTTCCCCATAAGAGAGGCTACCAAGAATAAACAACTAGATAGTCGGATCCCACACATACCAAGCATTTCAAAATCATACACAAAATATTCTCGATATGTGCAAATACAACATGGCATCACAACATCACTCTATGACTCAAAGTATTTATTCATTAAGCTCTGAGGAGCCAAGTATTACAAACATGGGTCTCATGACCCAGCATTCAAGTCATACAAGCAATAAGCACATGCGGGAGCTTAAATTGTCTGAGTACAGACAACTACAAATGAAAAGGGCTGAGAAGCCTGACTATCTACAAGACCCTCCCAAGGGTACAAGATCATAGCTGAGGTAACAAGCTAAACGTCGAAGTCCATGCGGAACTACTTGTGAGACTGAAGTCTCTCTGCAAAAACATAAATTAAGCAAACGTGAGTGCAAATGTACTCAGCAAGACTTACATCAGAACTAGCTACATATGCATCAGTATCAATAAAGGGGTGGTGGAGTTTCAGTGCAGCAAGCCAGCTTTGACTCGGTGGCTATCCTGAACTACGACTGCAAGTAACTCTTTTGAGGTGGCGCACACGAGTCCACATATTCACCAATCAATACACCACTATGGAACCGCTCCCGTCTCCCTACAAGAACGCCATCCATAGCACTCACGTTTATCTTGCGCATTTTAGAGTATCCACTTTCTCTTGTCTATGAACTATACAGGCAACCCAGAAGTGCTTTACCGTGGACGCGGCTATTCGAATAGATGATGTTAACCCTGGAGGGGGTACTTCTTCACACACGCTCTCGCCAGTTACCACCATGTACACGTCGTGTATCTCGACAACCTTCAAGCGGAAGCCTGGCGAGGGAGTTGTCCATGACCTGACTAACCACGCAAGTCTCCAGTCCAGGTTTATCGCCTATTTAGGTTCCATCCGCAAGGAGATCCAGCCGGGGTGTCGCTCACGGGACCAAACGATGTGTACAGGGTTCCCAAGCCCACCAAACGGGCGACACTTGGTATACCCGGGCACGGTGCCTAGTCTGTCCCAAGCCCACCTGTACCGGGTGCCACTTGGTAGACTACTAACACTACCTACAAACACCAGAAACTAGTTCCAACTCCTGGACAGAGATCAGGTTGATTAATAAGTCGAGAGGGGCACTTAAGCATTCCAATGCGTGGTACTAACTGTTCATGGATCACAAACACAGAACTCAGTTCCTGAGGACGGTTTCAATGAGACAACCCAGCATGTACTCCTATATGGCCTCTCACCGCTACCTTTACCAAATTGTATTCACACACTTAGCTCTCAACAGTAAGACATGTTCACCACATTCCAATTCATCCCCGATGAATCAGACCTGACTCAACTCTAAGCAGTAGCAGGCATGACAAACAAGCATGAATGAGTAGGCACGCCAGGGATCAAACAACTCCTACTCATGCTAGTGGGGTTCATCTATTTACTGTGGCAGTGATAGGTCATGTAGAGGAAAGGGGTTCAACTATCGCAGCATGTAACAGATGAAACGTTGTTGTCCTAATGCAGTAAAAGAGAGCAGGAGTGAGAGAGTGGGATTGTATCGGAATGAACATGGGGTTTTTGCTTGCCTGGCACTTCTGAAGATAGCGTTGTGTCTTCATCAGTGTCATCGATCACATCGTCGGAACATACGTCTACCGAGGGGAAACAACCACCGGCAAACACAAAAAGGAACAACATTCACTACAATGCACAATCAAATGAATGACATGTCATGTTAAGGAATTGAATTGACCTAATGCAGTAGTAAGCCAAGTTAATTGAAGTGGAATTCAAACAAGGTTAAACTCCAACTCCAAATGCTAGTTCATAAATTGTCCTAATCATGATTTATCTTATTCAGTGAGGTTAACTTGTTCAAACATGCATGAAAGTGCCATAAACAGGTTCTTCATATTTTTCTGATAATTTTTCATATATAGTTTATTTCATTCCGAGTTACGGTTGATTTTCTATGAATTTTTGAAGTTTTGACTATTTGGAATTTTCAAATATTTCTAAAATAGAAATCATCCAGAAAAGGGTTTATTCCGTCAGCATTGCGTCATGCCTGTGTTAGCAAGTCAACAGTGCTGACCAGGGTCAAATCTGACTGGTGGGGCCTACCTGTCATTGACTCAGGGTGGTCATTTACTGGGTGATTAGCACCTAAGCTAATCCTGCCACGTCAGCATCACCGGATTAATCGCCGGCGACCTCACAGTGCGGCGGCGGCTCGCTGGGGCGGTACTAGGGGCAGCGGCTGGGCGCACTGAGGGCACCAGGAGGGAGCCCTCGCTCGCCCGCATCCAGGGGGCATGCAGCTAGGCGCAAGGAGGCCGGGGTTGACGGCGGCGACCACTTGGGCGGCGGCCGGAGCTACGGCGTCAAGCGGGACGGGCTACAGAGCATGACAGGAGGCGCGATTGGTGGCGTTGGGCAGCTGACGGCCGGCTGAGCACGTACCAGTGCTCGGACGCGAGCGAAACTCGCCCTAGCCACGGCGGCTTCATGGCCGGCGGGCGGAAGCTCTCGGCTTCGACGGAAAACGAGCTAGTGGAGAGGAACGGAGGGGGAGAGCATGGGGGAAGGAGCAGGAGCTCACAATAGCAGCTGGGCTAACACGACTCCGGTAGACTGAAGGAAATATGCCCTAGAGGCAATAATAAAGTTATTTTTATTTCCTTATATCATGATAAATGTTTATTATTCATGCTAGAATTGTATTAACCGGAAACATAATACATGTGTGAATACATAGACAAACAGAGTGTCACTAGTATGCCTCTACTTGACTAGCTCGTTGATCAAAGATGGTTATGTTTCCTAGCCATAGACATGAGTTGTCATTTGATTAACGGGATCACATCATTAGGAGAATGATGTGATTGACTTGACCCATTCCGTTAGCTTAGCACTCGATCGTTTAGTATGTTGCTATTGCTTTCTTCATGACTTATACATGTTCCTATGACTATGAGATTATGCAACTCTCGTTTACCGGAGGAACACTCTGTGTGCTACCAAACATCACAACGTAACTGGGTGATTATAAAGGTGCTCTACAGGTGTCTCCAAAGGTACTTGTTGGGTTGGCATATTTCGAGATTAGGATTTGTCACTCCGATTGTCTTGTGACTAATGAGTTAGTTGCGGGATGATGTATTACGGAACGAGTAAACAGAGTTGCCGGTAACGAGATTGAACTAGGTATCGAGATACCGACGATCGAATCTCGGGCAAGTAACATACCGATGACAAAGGGAACAACGTATGTTGTTATGCGGTCTGACCGATAAAGATCTTCGTAGAATATGTGGGAACCAATATGAGCATCCAGGTTCCGCTATTGGTTATTGACCGGAGAGGTGTCTCGATCATGTCTACATAGTTCTCGAACCCGTAGGGTCCGCACGCTTAACATTACGATGACAGTTATATTATGAGTTTATATGTTTTGATGTACCGAAGGTTGTTCGGAGTCCCGGATGTGATCACGGACATGACGAGGAGTCTCGAAATGGTCGAGACATAAAGATTGATATATTGGAAGCCTATGTTTGGACATCGGAAGTGTTCCGGGTGAAATCGGGATTTTTCCGGAGTACCGGGAGGTTACCGGAGCCCCCCGGTAACTTAATGGGCCTTAGTGGGCCTAGGTAGAAGAGAGGAGAGGAGGCCAGGGCGGGGCCGCACACCCCTCCCCCTAGTCCGAATAGGACAAGGAGAGGGGGGCGGCGCCCCCCTTTCCTTCCTCCCCTCCACCTCTTTCCCCTCTCTCTCCTAGTCCAACATGGAAAGGGGGGGAGTCCTACTCCCGGTAGGAGTAGGACTCCTCCTGGCGCGCCTCTCCCCTTGGCCGGCCGAACCCCCCTTGCTCCTTTATATACGGGGGCAGGGGGCACCTCTAGACACACAATTGATCATTGATCTCTTGGCCGTGTGCGGTGCCCCCCTCCACCATATTACACCTCGATAATATCGTAGCGGTGCTTAGGCGAAGCCCTGCGTCGGTAGAACATCATCATTGTCACCATGCCGTCGTGCTGATGAAACTCTCCCTCAACACTCGGCTGGATCGGAGTTCGAGGGACGTCATCGAGCTGAACGTGTGCTGAACTCGGAGCTGCCGTGCGTTCGGTACTTGATCGGTCGGATCGTGAAGTCGTACGACTACATCAACCGCGTTGTGTTAACGCTTCCGCTTTCGGTCTACGAGGGTACGTGGACAACACTCTCCCCTCTCGTTGCTATGCATCACCATGATCTTGCGTGTGCGTAGAATTTTTTTGAAATTACTACGATGCCCAACAGTGGCATCCGAGCCTGGTTTTATGCGTTGATGTTATATGCACGAGTAGAACACAAGTGAGTTGTGGGCAATATAAGTCATACTGCTTACCAGCATGTCATATTTTGGTTTAGCGGTATTGTGAGATGAAGCGGCCCGGACCGACATTACGTACGCTTACGCGAGACTGATTTCACCGTTGCGAGCACTCGTTGCTTAAAGGTGACTGGCGGGTGTCTGTCTCTCTCACTTTAGTTGAACCGAGTGTGGCTACGCCCGGTCCTTGCGAAGGTTAAAACAGCACCAACTTGACAAACTATCGTTGTGGTTTTGATGCGTAGGTAAGAACGGTTCTTGCTAAGCCCATAGCAGCCACGTAAAACTTGCAACAACAAAGTAGAGGATGTCTAACTTGTTTTTGCAGGGCATGTTGTGATGTGATATGGTCAAGACATGATGCTATATTTTATTGTATGAGATGATCATGTTTTGTAACCGAGTTATCGGCAACTGGCAGGAGCCATATGGTTGTCGCTTTATTGTATGCAATGCAATCGCCATGTAATTGTTTTACTTTATCACTAAGCGGTAGCGATAATCATAAAAGCAATAGTTGGCGAGACGACAATGATGCTACGATGGAGATCAAGGTGTCGCGCCGGTGACGATGGTGATCATGACGGTGCTTCGGAGATGGAGATCACAAGCACAAGATGATGATGGCCATATCATATCACTTATATTGATTGCATGTGATGTTTATCTTTTATGCATCTTATCTTGCTTTGATTGACGGTAGAATTATAAGATGATCTCTCACTAAAATTTCAAGATAAAATTGTTCTCCCTGAGTATGCACCGTTGCCAAAGTTCGTCGTGCCCAGACACCACGTGATGATCGGGTGTGATAAGCTCTACGTCCATCTACAACGGGTGCAAGCTAGTTTTGCACACGCAGAATACTCAGGTTAAACTTGACGAGCCTAGCATATGCAGATATGGCCTCGGAACACTGAGACCGAAAGGTCGAGCGTGAATCATATAGTAGATATGATCAACATAGTGATGTTCACCATTGAAAACTACTCCATTTCACGTGATGATCGGTTATGGTTTAGTTGATTTGGATCACGTAATCACTTAGATGATTAGAGGGATGTCTATCTAAGTGGGAGTTCTTAAGTAATATGATTAATATAACTTAAATTTATCATGAACTTAGTACCTGATAGTATCTTGCTTGTCTATGTTAATTGTAGATAGATGGCTCGTGCTGTTGTTCTGTTGAATTTTAATGCGTTCCTTGAGAAAGCAAAGTTGAAAGATGATGGTAGCAATTACACGGACTGGGTCCATAACTCGAGGATTATCCTCATTGCTACACAGAAGAATTACGTCCTGGAAGCACCGCTGGGTGCCAGGCCTGCTGCAAAAGCAACACCAGAAGTTATGAACGTCTGGCAGAGCAAAGCTGATGACTACTCGATAGTTCAGTGTGCCATGCTTTACGGCTTAGAACCGGGTCTTCAACGACGTTTTGAACGTCATGGAGCATATGAGATGTTCCAGGAGTTGAAGTTAATATTTCAAGCAAATGCCCGGATTGAGAGATATGAAGTCTCCAATAAGTTCTACAGCTGCAAGATGGAAGAGAATAGTTCTGTCAGTGAGCATATACTCAAAATGTCTGGGTATAATAATCACTTGATTCAACTGGGAGTTAAGCTTCCGGATGATAGCGTCATTGACAGAATTCTTCAATCACTGCCACCAAGCTACAAGAGCTTCGTGATGAACTATAACATGCAAGGGATGAATAAGACAATTCCCGAGCTCTTCGCAATGCTAAAGGCATCGGAGGTAGAAATCAAAAAGGAGCATCAAGTGTTGATGGTCAATAAGACCACTAGTTTCAAGAAAAAGGGCAAAGGGAAGAAGAAGGGGAACTTCAAGAAGAACAGCAAGCAAGTTGCTGTTCAGGAGAAGAAACCCAAATCTGGACCTAAGCCTGAGACTGAGTGCTTCTACTACAAGCAGACTGGTCACTGGAAGCGGAACTGCCCCAAGTATTTGGCGGATAAGAAGGATGGCAAGGTGAACAAAGGTATATGTGATATACATGTTATTGATGTGTACCTTACCAGAGCTCGCAGTAGCACCTGGGTATTTGATACTGGTTCTGTTGCTAATATTTGCAACTCGAAACAGGGACTACGGATTAAGCGAACACTAGCCAAGGACGAGGTGACGATGCGCGTGGGAAACGGTTCCAAAGTCGATGTGATCACCGTCGGCACGCTACCTCTACATCTACCTTCGGGATTAGTATTAGACCTAAATAATTGTTATTTGGTGCCAGCGTTGAGCATGAACATTATATATGGATCTTGTTTGATGCGAGACGGTTATTCATTTAAATCAGAGAATAATGGTTGTTCTATTTATATGAGTAATATCTTTTATGGTCATGCACCCTTGAAGAATGGTCTATTTTTAATGAATTTTGGTAGTAGTGACACACATATTCATAATGTCAAAGCCAAAAGATGCAGAGTTGATAATGATAGTGCAACTTATTTGTGGCACTGCCGTTTAGGTCATATCGGTGTAAAGCGCATGAAGAAACTCCGTAATGATGGACTTTTGGAATCACTTGATTATGAATCACTTGGTACTTGCGAACCGTGTCTCATGGGCAAGATGACTAAAACACCGTTCTCCGGAACTATGGAGAGAGCAACTGATTTGTTGGAAATCATACATACAGATGTATGTGGTCCAATGAATATTGAGGCTCGTGGCGGATATCGTTATTTTATCACCTTCACAGATGATTTGAGCAGATATGGATAAATCTACTTAATGAAACATAAGTCTGAAACATTTGAAAAGTTCAAAGAATTTCAGAGCGAAGTTGAAAATCATCGTAACAAGAAAATAAAGTTTCTACGATCAGATCGTGGAGGAGAATATTTGAGTTACGAGTTTGGCCTACATTTGAAACAATGCGGAATAGTTTCGCAACTCACGCCACCCGGAACACCACAGCGTAATGGTGTGTCCGAACGTCGTAATCGTACTTTACTAGATATGGTGCGATCTATGATGTCTCTTACGTATTTACCGCTATCGTTTTGGGGTCATGCTGTAGAGACAGCTGCATTCACTCTAAATAGGGCACCATCGAAATCCGTTGAGACGACGCCTTATGAACTATGGTTTGGCAAGAAACCAAAGTTGTCGTTTCTTAAAGTTTGGGGTTGCGATGCTTATGTGAAGAAACTTCAACCTGATAAGCTCGAACCTAAATCGGAGAAATGTGTCTTCATAGGATACCCAAAGGAGACTGTTGGGTAGACCTTCTATCACAGATCCGAAGGCAAGACATTCGTTGCTAAGAATGGATCCTTTCTAAAGAAGGAGTTTCTCTCGAAAGAAGTGAGTGGGAGGAAAGTAGAACTTGATGAGGTAACTGTACCTGCTCCCTTATTGGAAAGTAGATCATCACAGAAACCAGTTTCTGCGAAACCTACACCAATTAGTGAGGAAGTTAATGATAATGATCATGAAACTTCAGATCAAGTTATTACTGAACCTCGTAGGTTAACCAGATTAAGATCCGCACCAGAGTGGTACGGTAATCCTGTTCTGGAGGTTATGTTATTAGACCATGACGAACCTACGAACTATGAAGAAGCGATGGTGAGCCCAGATTCCGCAAAATGGCTTGAGGCCATGAAATCCGAGATGGGATCCATGTATGAGAACAAAGTATGGACTTTGGTTGACTTGCCCGATGATCGGCAAGCCATTGAAAATAAATGGATCTTCAAGAAGAAGACTGACGCTGACGGTAATGTTACTGTCTATAAAGCTCGACTTGTTGCGAAAGGTTTTCGACAAGTTCAAGGGGTTGACTACGATGAGACCTTCTCACCCGTAGCGATGCTCAAGTCTGTCCGAATCATGTTAGCAATTGCTGCATTTTATGATTATGAAATTTGGCAAATGGATGTCAAAACTGCATTCCTGAATGGATTTCTGGAAGAAGAGTTGTATATGATGCAACCGGAAGGTTTTGTTGATCCAAAGGGAGCTAACAAAGTGTGCAAGCTCCAGCGATCCATTTATGGACTGGTGCAAGCCTCTTGGAGTTGGAATAAATGCTTTGATAGTGTGATCAAAGCATTTGGTTTTATACAAACTTTTGGAGAAGCCTGTATTTACAAGAAAGTGAGTGGGAGCTCAGTAGCATTTCTGATATTATATGTGGATGACATATTGCTAATTGGAAATGATATAGAATTTCTGGATAGCATAAAGGGATACTTGAATAAGAGTTTTTCAATGAAAGACCTCGGTGAAGCTGCAAATATATTAGGCATCAAGATCTATAGAGATAGATCAAGACGCTTAATTGGACTTTCACAAAGCACATACCTTGACAAAGTTTTGAAGAAGTTCAAAATGGATCAAGCAAAGAAAGGGTTCTTGCCTGTACTACAAGGTGTGAGATTGAGTAAGACTCAATGCCCGACCACTGCAGAAGATAGAGAGAAGATGAAAGATGTTCCCTATGCTTCAGCCATAGACTCTATCATGTATGCAATGTTGTGTACCAGACCTGATGTGTGCCTTGCTATAAGTTTAGCAGGGAGGTACCAAAGTAATCCAGGAGTGGATCACTGGACAGCGGTCAAGAACATCCTGAAATACCTGAAAAGGACTAAGGATATGTTTCTCGTTTATGGAGGTGACAAAGAGCTCATCGTAAATGGTTACGTTGATGCAAGCTTTGACACTGATCCGGACGATTCTAAATCGCAAACCGGATACGTGTTTACATTGAACGGTGGAGCTGTCAGTTGGTGCAGTTCTAAGCAAAGTGTCGTGGCGGGATCTACGTGTGAAGCGGAGTACATAGCTGCTTCGGAAGCAGCAAATGAAGGAGTCTGGATGAAGGAGTTCATATCCGATCTAGGTGTCATCCCTAGTGCATCGGGACCAATGAAAATCTTTTGTGACAATACTGGTGCAATTGCCTTAGCAAAGGAATCCAGATTTCACAAGAGAACCAAGCACATCAAAAGATGCTTCAATTCCATCCAGGATTTAGTCCCGGTGGGAGACATAGAAATTTGCAAGATACATACGGATTTGAATGTTGCAGACCCGTTGACTAAGCCTCTTCCACGAGCAAAACATGATCAGCACCAAGACTCCATGGGTGTAAGAATCATTACTATGTAATCTAGATTATTGACTCTAGTGCAAGTGGGAGACTGAAGGAAATATGCCCTAGAGGCAATAATAAAGTTATTATTTATTTCCTTATATCATGATAAATGTTTATTATTCATGCTAGAATTGTATTAACCGGAAACATAATACATGTGTGAATACATAGACAAACAGAGTGTCACTAGTATGCCTCTACTTGACTAGCTCGTTGATCAAAGATGGTTATGTTTCCTAGCCATAGACATGAGTTGTCATTTGATTAACGGGATCACATCATTAGGAGAATGATGTGATTGACTTGACCCATTCCGTTAGCTTAGCACTCGGTCGTTTAGTATGTTGATACTGCTTTCTTCATGACTTATACATGTTCCTATGACTATGAGATTATGCAACTCCCGTTTACCGGAGGAACACTTTGTGTGCTACCAAACGTCACAACGTAACTGGGTGATTATAAAGGTGCTCTACAGGTGTCTCCAAAGGTACTTGTTGGGTTGGCATATTTCGAGATTAGGATTTGTCACTCCGATTGTTGGAGAGGTATCTCTGGGCCCAAATACACATCACTATAAGCCTTGCAAGCATTGTGACTAATGAGTTAGTTGCGGGATGATGTATTACGGAACGAGTAAAGAGACTTGCCGGTAACGAGATTGAACTAGGTATCGAGATACCGACGATCGAATCTCGGGCAAGTAACATACCGATGACAAAGGGAACAACGTATGTTGTTATGCGGTCTGACCGATAAAGATCTTCGTAGAATATGTGGGAACCAATATGAGCATCCAGGTTCCGCTATTGGTTATTGACCGGAGAGGTGTCTCGGTCATGTCTACATAGTTCTCGAACCCGTAGGGTCCGCACGCTTAACGTTACGATGACAGTTATATTATGAGTTTATATGTTTTGATGTACCGAAGGTTGTTCGGAGTGCCGGATGTGATCACGGACATGACGAGGAGTCTCGAAATGGTCGAGAAATAAAGATTGATATATTGGAAGCCTATGTTTGGACATCGGAAGTGTTCCGGGTGAAATCGGGATTTTTCCGGAGTACCGGGAGGTTACCGGAACCCCCCGGTAACTTAATGGGCCTTAGTGGGCCTAGGTGGAAGAGAGGAGAGGAGGCCAGGGCAGGGCCGCACGCCCCTCCCCCCAGTCCGAATAGGACAAAGAGAGGGGGAGCCCCCCCCTTTCTTTCCTCCCCTCCACCTCTTTCCCCTCTCTCTCCTAGTCCAACATGGAAAAGGGGGGAGTCCTACTCCCGGTAGGAGTAGGACTCCTCCTGGCGCGCCTCTCCCCTTGGCCGGCCGAACCCCCCTTGCTCCTTTATATACGGGGGCAGGGGCACCTCTAGACACACAATTGATCATTGATCTCTTAGCCGTGTGCGGTGCCCCCCTCCACCATATTACACCTCGATAATATCATAGCGGTGCTTAGGTGAAGCCCTGCGTCGGTAGAACATCAGCATTGTCACCACGCCGTCGTGCTGACGAAACTCTCCCTCAACACTCGGCTGGATCGGAGTTCGAGGGACGTCATCGAGCTGAACGTGTGCTGAACTCGGAGGTGTCGTGCGTTCGGTACTTGATCGGTCCGATCGTGAAGACGTACGACTACATCAACCGCGTTGTGTTAACGCTTCCGCTTTCGGTCTACGAGGGTACGTGGACAACACTCTCCCCTCTCGTTGCTATGCATCACCATGATCTTGCGTGTGCGTAGAATTTTTTTGAAATTACTACGTTGCCCAACATAGACACCGCGTGACATTTCCCCGAAGGGACAGACGCAGGAACGAAGAAGGACACATGCCGGCCAGCCTAAGTGTTCCGGAGCAGTAGCAAGCTACCATGGCTCAGTGGAACCACTAGGAGACATTTCCCCATAAGAGAGGCTACCAAGAATAAACAACTAGATAGTCGGATCCCACACATACCAAGCATTTCAAAATCATACACACAATATGCTCGATATGTGCAAATACAACATGGCATCACAACATAACTCTATGACTCAAAGTATTTATTCATTAGGCTCCGAGGAGCCAAGTATTACAAACATGGGTCTCATGTCCCAGCATTCAAGTCATACAAGCAATAAGCACATGCGGGAGCTTAACTTGTATGAGTACAGACAACTACAAATGAAAAAGGCTGAGAAGCCTGACTATCTACAAGACCCTCCCAAGGGTACAAGATCGTAGCTGAGGTAACAAGCTAAACGTCGAAGTCCATGCGGAACTACTAGTGAGACTGAAGTCTCTCCGCAAAAACATAAATTAAGCAAACGTGAGTACAAATGTACTCAGCAAGACTTACATCATAACTAGCTACATATGCATCAGTATCAATAAAGGGGTGGTGGAGTTTCAGTGCAGCAAGCCAGCTTTGACTCGGTGGCTATCCTGAACTACGACTGCAAGTAACTCTTTTGAGGTGGCGCACACGAGTCCACATATTCACCAATCAATACACCACTATGGATCCGCTCCCGTCTCCCTACGAGAACGCCATCCATAGCACTCACGCTTATCTTGCGCATTCTAGAGTATCCACTTTCTCTTGTCTATGAACTATACAGGCAACCCAGAAGTCCTTTACCGCGGACGCGGCTATTCGAATAGATGATGTTAACCATGCAGGGGGTACTTCTTCACACACGCTCTCGCCAGTTACCACCATGTACACGTCATGTATCTCGGCAACCTTCAAGCGGAAGCCTGGCAAGGGAGTCCTCCATGACCTGACTAACCACGCAAGTCTCTTGTCCAGGTTTATCGCCTATTCGGGTTCCATCCGCAAGGAGATCCGGCCGGGGTGTCGCTCACGGCCCCAAACGATGTGTACAGGGTTCCCAAGCCCACCAAACGGGTGACACATGGTATACCCGGGCACGGTGCCTAGTCTGTCCCAAGCCCACCTGTACCGGGTGCCACTTGGTAGACTACTAACACTACCTACAAACACCAGAAACTAGTTGCAACTCCTGGACAGAGATCAGGTTGATTAATAAAGTGGAGAGGGGCACTTAAGCATTCCAATGCGTGGTAGTAACTGTTCATGGATCACAAACACATAACTCAGTTCATGAGGACGGTTTCAATGAGACAACCCACCATGTACTCCTACATGGCCTCTCACCGCTACCTTTACCAAATCGTGTTCACACACTTAGCTCTCAACAGTAAGACATGTTCACCACATTCCAATTCATCCCCGATGAATCAGACCTGACTCAACTCTAAGCAGTAGCAGGCATGACAAACAAGCATGAATGAGTAGGCACGTCAGGGCTCAAACAACTCCTACTCATGCTAGTGGGATTCATCTATTTACTGTGGCAATGACAGGTCATGTAGAGGAAAGGGGTTCAACTATCGCAATATGTAACACATGAAACGTTGTTGTCCTAATGCAGTAAAAGAGAGCAGGGGCGAGAGAGTGGGATTGTATCGGAATGAACATGGGGGTTTTGCTTGCCTGGCACTTCTGAAGATAGCGTTGTGTCTTCATCAGTGTCATCGATCACATCGTCGGAACATACGTCTACCGAGGGGAAACAACCACCGGCAAACACAAAAAGGAACGATATTCACTACAATGCACAATCAAATGAATGACATGTCATGTTAAGGAATTGAATTGACCTAATGCAGTAGTAAGCCAAGTTAATTGAAGTGGAATTCAAACAAGGTTAAACTCCAACTCCAAATGCTAGTTCATAAATTGTCCTAATCATGATTTATCTTATTCAGTGAGGTTAACTTGTTCAAACATGAATGAAATTGCCATAAACAGGTTCTTCGTATTTTTTTGATAATTTTTCATATATAATTTATTTCATTCCGGGTTACGGTTGATTTTCTATGAATTTTTGAAGTTTTGACTATTTGGAATTTTCAGATATTTCTAAAATAGAAATAATCCAGAAAAGGGTTTATTGCATCAGCACTGCGTCATGCCTGCGTCAGCAAGTCAACAGCGCTGACCAGGGTCAAATCTGACTGGTGGGGCCTACCTGTCATTGACTCAGGGTGGTGATTTACTGGGTGATTAGCACCTAAGCTAATCCTGCCACATCAGCATCGCCGGATTAAGCGCCGGCGACCTCACAGTGCGGCGGCGGCTCGCCGGGGTGGTACGAGGGGCAGCGGTTGGGCACGCTAAGGGCACCAGGAGGGAGCCCTCGCTCCCCCGCATCCAGGGGCATGCAGCTGGGCGCAAGGAGGCCGGGGTTGACGGCGGCGACCACTTGGGCGGCGGCCGGAGCTACGGCGTCGAGCGGGACGGGCTACAAAGCACGACAGGAGGCGCGATTGGTGGCGTTGGGCAGCTGACGGCCGGCTGAGCATGTACCAGTGCTCGGACGCGAGCGAAACTCACCCTAGCAACGGCGGCTTCATGGCCGGCAGGCGGAAGCTCTCGGCTCCGATGGAAAACGAGCTAGTGGAGAGGAACGGAGGGGGAGAGCATGGGGGAAGGAGCAGGAGCTCACAAGGAAGACGGAGAACGGCTCAGCGGGCTCGGGGACGTCCTCGATGGCGCGAATCGACCGCCGGTGATCAACGGGTCCGAGGAGGAAGAAGATGACTTCGCCGGCGATGTAGAGATTCCCCGGTTGCTTGGATTGGTGATGACGACAAGTACGGCGAGGCGGTTCTCCTGGAAGAATCCGCGAGGCTAGGGAGGCGTTGTGGCGATGAGCTTCACGGGGGTGTGGCCATGGCCGCTTCGGCCGTGAGCGAGAGAGAGCGAGGGATCGAGAGGGAGAGTGAGCGAGGGGGTCAGCAGGATCCAGGAGGCCACGGGGAGTGCGTCTGCGTCGTTGCGCTGGCGAGGGAGGGCCAGGCAGGCAGCTGCGTGCTGGCGCGTGCGAGTGCCGTGCGTTGCTTCCCCTCTGCCTTCTGGCGAGAGGAGGAAGACAACTGGCAGGGGAGGTGGGCTGCTGGGCTGCACAGCAACGGCCGGCTAGGTGGGCTGCAGGTAAGTGGCCCAGGTACTCTCAATCTCTTCTGCTTTCCTATTTCCTTCTGTTTTCCTATTTATTTAGTTTTCTGTTTTTTCATTTAGTTCATTTGCCACTGTTTTGAATTCAAACAAGTGCCAAACTTCCTCTGAATTTATTTATGTTGCTTCATGGACTTTTCCAAGGCACATAAACTATTTCAGAAACATTTGAAAATATATTCTAGTTATATGAATATAAGTTCAAATTCAAATAGCTATTGATTTAAATTCAAAGTCCCAAAAATAATTCCTTAAAAATGTTCCTAAATTTTGGTTTGATATATAGCTCTTGCCAAAATTCTCAAACATTGCAATAGGACATCTTGGAAACAAAGAATGAGATTTCCAGGGTTCTTTGCCCTTCTTTTATTTAAGTTTTTGAGGCTTCCACTTTCGTCAATTCCAAGTTTCAGAAATTAGACATGATGCATGAGTGCTCTATCATGCAACTAATAGAAGCAATATTCTAGGGCTGTGACAACTCACCCCCACTAAACAAGAATCTCGTCCCGATATTCAAGACGTGAGGTAAGAAGACGGAGGGGACACCGATCTAACACGATCTTCATGGTCCAATTGCCATCTCGACGACATTGATTCATTGCTTCATATTTCTTTGACGTCTTTGCTTTCGAGATCTTCATCCAACATGATGATGACAGAAAAGAAGATCTACAAGAATCAATCTTCTTGAAGATTGAGCAACTCAAGATCAACTCATGGAGTGAGATGTAGGAACATCTCTTGAGTTGAGACATAAAAACACACATCAGGTGGATGGAAAGAAACAGATGAAGACGGTTCAATTTGGTAGGCAAGAATCCCACGCCTAAGTAAGACGGTGCATAGGTTTCAAATTGGCGAGGAAGTAATTGCCATGATTCCATAACGGGACACCTTGGGGGAAGTGACTCGTAGAAATTTTCCCTTAAGTGGCAAAAAGAATTACTTTTGATACAGAGATAATTGAAACTCTCTATACCAGCCTAAGGAAAATCACAATCGATTTGTTGAAAGAGTTCGAAGGGATGGCATACTCATACTAGAATGGATGATGTGGACTACCTTGTTGAAGACAATGGAATGGATGATTTTTGCTTATCACCGGAAATGGATGGGACCCATGGTAAGTCCACTTTTGAAGATGACTCTGGACAGCAATTACCGAGGAGGGCAGCCCATGGAATTGGCACGATGGTAGTGCAAGCTAGGTACAAAATGCCAATGTTGGGAATGTTCCAACCATCATATCTGCCTGAGATTCAGATCCGATTGGTGACAGGATATTCCAGACATCCGCGTGTCTGAAAAGGAAGGTTTGCAACACAAATCGATGAGATAACATTGCGAGATTCTCGGGAAATGGACTATGGTAGTAAGCTCCAAAACATGAGCGGGTTCTGCTACACACATGTGAACACGCTGTCCCAGACAAACATGACCACATGGTAGTCTTACAACAAAACACTACCGACTCCTGGTAGGGAACCATCATCGAGGATATCGAAGTCTTGTGCACTTAAATTAGACTTCTTCACCTAGAACAAGTCAATCAGTGGCTTGGTGTGCTAGGAAACACATATGGAATGGAGGCGGACAACCTATCAAACGATAGAGTACTTCGCACATATGCATGACTAACTTGGGACGATTCCAGAGGAAGCAAAAACAAACTTTCTCGAATTCACGACGGCAACTTGCATCAAATGTGCATGAATGTCGGGTGGTTGGTGCGACATATGCCAATGGATGGCTTATCATTGTGGGAGCCAATAAAGCGTCGCCGGTGCCTGGAAACGGGATGAGGCGAAGACATGCACGCCGGCGAATCTTACCCAGGTTCGGGGCTCTCTGAGGAGATAACACCCCTAGTCCTGCTCTGCGGGGTCTCCGCATGATCACTAGATCGATAAAGAGTAGCTACAATCGCTCCTAGAGCTGTTGAGATCAAGGGAGAAGAAGAACAAGGCTAGCTTTTGCTTCTCTCTATCTATGGTGTGTGTGTGTTATGCTTGGGAGCCAAACATGCAGAGGTGCGAACCCTTTGCATGGGTGCTCCGGGGGGTTTATATAGGCCTACCCCCCGGGGGTACAATGGTAATCCGACTGGGATCTGGCCCCAGCCGTCAGTGTCTACGTTCGCCGGCTTCTCCGCCGGCTGCTGGGTCCCGCTGGCTGGTGGGTCCCGCCGGCTGCCGGCTACCTGGTCGACAGGCCGGCCCCACCGCCTAGGGTCTTGTTGGCGGTTGCTTACTGTAGCCGCGCCTCTGATGATGAGGGCTTTGTCGAGGTAAGCGTGGCTACAGTGATCCGCGTCGGGGGCCATCACTGTAGCCTCACCTCGTCTTGTCTCCTTAATGGGGCTCCTGCTTCGAGGAAGGGAGTGGCCGGCTTCTGGAGGCCGGCTATACTCTTGGCCGACTAGGAAGAACCGGGCCGCCTTCACGCCTCTCTCTGGCTGAAGGGGCCCGCAGTCCTTGGCCCGTACAGGAGTGGGTCGTGGATGACGTCGTAGCTGGCGTGGCTACAGTGCCGGGCCGCACGGGAGAGATCCCCCCCCGTACGGCCTCCTGTAGCCATGCCCGCCTCGGGCTTAGGGGGTCGTGGGCCGCACTGTGGCCATGCCCCGTCAAGTCGTCGTTACGTAGGAGTGGTTGTGATCTTGGCCGGCTTCTAGGAGTCGGCATCCTTCTTGGCCGGCTTCTTGGAGTCGGCGAGGCTGGGTCGCCTTCCGGGAGTCGGCTTTAGTGCTAGCTGGCCGGGGAAGGCGGCCCAAATGCTTGGAGTGCTTGAAGGCCCAAAGGCCTGATAAATTTTCTGAAGAGCCAGGGGTAGTCGGTTAGGCTACCCGTGGTCATTTACCCCGACAGTAGTCCCCGAAGCTGGTTGAGCTTCGAGGTGGAGTGGGGTTCAAGAAGCTCGATCAGCTTCCTATCGTGACAAGCCGGCAGCTGGGAGCCGGCCTTGGTGCAGGAGCGCCGTCTTTAGTCGAATTCTTCTGGAGTCGGGGGGCGGGAACCCGCAGGCTCGTGCACCGGGCCGCGGGCCGGCCTCGGGCCGTTGGCGTGCCACGTGGCCGGAAAGCCTGCCAGCCCGCGCGCGTGACGGGACGTCGCCGCAGGGAGGGGGCCCGCCACATCCGCGCCCCGGCCCAGGCGCGGATCCTTTGAAGCCCGAAACCGCCCGCACGTTCCGTGCGGCAGTTTCGGCTCGTGCTTATGCGTAATAAACGCGAGACGTGGGGGGAGTGGGCGCAGTTAATCCCACATCTCCCCCCTACGTCCGGCCTCTTCGGCCGCGCGAGGCTATAAGTTGGGGGAGGTGGAGGGTGGCAGACCCTCGCACACTCCTCCTACTCCCTTTGTCTTCTCGCCTTGCTCGTTCTTGCGACAGCGCCTCGCCGCCGCGCTCTTCCTTCGCACGCTCCTCCGCCGCCGTGCTAGCTTCCGCTATGCCTCCCCACGTAGAGCAGCTTGGCGGGGATTGGGATGGCTCCATCGTCCACAACGACCACATCGACTTCCTCCACGACACCCGGCGTCTGCCCAGCGCGGACAAAGTGGAGGTCCGCCTCGCGCCGGAGAAGGAAATCAGGCCGGCGCCGCGGGATGGCGAGCGGGTGGTCTTCCGCTCGCACTTCCTGCGCGGCTTCGGCCTGCCAGTGAGCGCCTTCTTCCGCTCCTGGCTGGACTTCTATCAGCTCCAGCCGCATCACCTCACCCCCAACGCGGTGGTGCTGCTGTCGGCCTTCGTCACCCTGTGCGAGGGCTATCTCGGCGTCCTCCCCACCCTCGAGCTCTGGGGGGAGTTCTTCCAGTCGAAGCTGGGTACGCGCAGCAAGGGCGTGCCGGCCCACACTGGCGCCTTCATCGCGTCGCGGAGATCGGGCGCCGACAACCCCTTCCCCGTCATCACGCTGATCCAATCGGTGAAGAAGTGCCAGAAGTCATACTTCTACATGCGGAACATCGCTCCGCGGGGCGACTACATCAACCTGCCGGCTTACGTAGCCGGCCCACCGGCGGGGAGGCTGCCCCAGTGGTCCTTCCGGGCGGTGACGCTGTCGCAGGGAGGAAACGCCGCCATCGCCCGTCTGCGGGGGATGGTCCAGTCGGAGGGCCTGACGGGGCCCGACCTCCTGGCCGCGTTCGTCACACGCCGGGTCCTCCCGCTCCAGAGCCGGCCTCATCTGATCTGTCAGATGAGCGGCCAGCTCGATCCGAGCCGGATGTGCACCAAGGAGATGCCGCAGCCCGACGCCGCCGACATGGTGAACTACCTCGCCAACTATCAGCTTTCCGACGACTGGCAATTCGGCAAGGAGCCATACAGCCGCGCCAATCCTCCGCCTACGGTACGCTCCCCTTCTCTTTTTCTCTTTCTCTCTCTCAGCTTTGTCGCCGAGTTCCTCTGGGCCGACTCTAACTCAGTCGGCTCGCTCTTTTTGACAGAATCCTCTGCTTCGGCCGGCCGACGGAGCGGACGTGGAGCGCCGCTTCGTTCCCAACCGGACCGAGCACGACCAGGAGGACCCCGACCTGGGGGCGGTCCATATGGAGGACGCCGCCAAGCCGGCTGGCGGCCAAGCCGGCGGCGACGCAGGAGGCTCTGGGTTCACCGCTACCTTCGAGGACTGGCCGGACGAGGACGAAGCCGAAGCCGTCCCGCATCGCCAGCCGGCGTCCGGACGCGGCGCGGGCTCCTCCGGCGTGCAGCCTGTTCGCGGTAGAGGCCATAAACGTCGCGCCACCCAGGGCATGTTCGGTAGCCGGACGAAGAAGCCCAGGGGTGGGGCGGCGGCCACCAGGCGGGAAGAGGCGGCCGCGAAGGCGGCTCGTTTCCGCAAAGTGGTGAAGCAGCCGCAGACTGTGTCGGCGTAAGTTCTCTCTTTCTTCGTACTGTCCTTCTTTCTTTCTTTTGATGGTTCTTGAGTCTTCGTCTTCTTTTTCAATGGTCAGAGCTCCGCTGTCACTTGAGCGGGCGGCCGCCGGCTCCGTCATCGAGTCGCCAGGGGGCTCTGGGAGCACCACCCGCCGTGTAGATCCCCGCGCCGCCCTCCTGGAGGCGACGGAAAGGAACGCGCGGGAAGCGCGGGAGGAGCAGGAAGCGCGGGAGGCGGAGGCACGGAGGGCAGCCGCCGCTCAGGCAGCTCGGGAGGAGGAGGCGGCGAAGGCGCTCGCCGAGGCCGCGGCCAAGGCCCAGGCAGAGGCCGAGGCCGAAGCGGCGGCAGGGGAGTTCTTGATGGTCACCCCCCTGCGCACCATGGCGCCCGGGGACGTGGATCCCTCGCCAGGGGGAGCCGGCGGTTCCCAGCCGGGGCTGGGAGGAAGCGGCGACGACGTCGTCATCTTGGGGGAAGCGCCGGGGCCGACTCCTCCGACTAGGGCGACCCAAGGCCGTCAGCCTGAGCCTGCGCCCGCGCAGTCGGCGGAGGGCGAGCCGGCCGCGGGGGCTGAGGTGGCGGTCCGGGTTCCACCAAGCCAGCGTGCAGGGAGGGCCGCGTCTGAACCGCAGAAGGCAGCGTCGGAGCCACAGCCGGCTGTGGGCTCCAGCTCGTCGGCCCGAGACGCGGAGGCGGCCAGTGCTACCTCGGGGTGGACGCCGGGCGGAGGGTCAGCCGTGGTGAACGTCGCTGCGCAAGACGTCCGGACCCGGCTGCAAAGCCATGCCGCGGCGCTGAGGCAGTTCACTGACGAATTCCTCGCCACGCGGGCGGCCATCCGGGTTAGTATTCTCATCTTGTTCTTTCTTGAACTTGATTTCTCTTGTGGGGGCACGTCAGCGCACCCACTGGGTGTAGTCCCCGAGTTCCGAGTCGGCTGCTGAGCAGGCGGCTTGGAACTTCTTGGAGATTTTGTTTTTGCTGCTTTTGTTCTCACGTCGGTCTTCTGTCCGTCTTGCAGGACTACCACAATCTCCGAGCGGCCGCCTTAAACTCCCAGGCTCGGGAGCTAACTCAGAAGACCGCCGATCTCACTGAAAGCCGAGGTATGTGACTTGATCTTTTTCTCATGTGGGGGTGCGTCAGCGCACCCACTGGGTGTAGTCCCCGAGATTCGGGCCGACTGCTGAGCAGTCGGCTCAGATCTTCCTTGATGATTTCTTATTGTTCTTCTTCTTCTTCTATCTCTGCAGCGGCCAACGCCAGTCTGAGGGCACAGCTGGGGAGTCCCAAACTGCTCTTCGTGCCAAGGACGCGGAGCTCGCCGCCTTGGTGCAGGAGCGCGACCGCCTGGTCAAGAAGCTGGCCGACCAGGAGGAAGGCCATAAGGCTGCGCTGAAGGCTGTGCAGGATCGCGAAGCCACCCTCCAGGCCGAGTTCGAGATGGAGGCGGCCGGCTGGGCAGAGGCCAGGCAGACTCTGGTCTCCGGCTATGGCCAGATTGAGGACCTGGTTGACGGTAAGTCGTCTATCCCTTCATCCTTTCTTGCCATCTGCCACTTCGGCTTGTTTTTCTGATTTTGGTGCTCTTCTTTTCTTTTCTTCTTTGCGCAGAGTACTTCCCTGGCTATTCAACTGCCGCCAACCAGGCCATCGAAGCCCGTCGCCAAGCGAAGAGGCAAGCCGGCTTCGAGATCTCGCGAACCGCCGGCCGCTCGCTGGAGGAGCAGCTCCTAGCGATCCAGGCTCGCATCCAGCCGGCTCACAGGCTGCTCCGCCGGCTTCAGCGTGCCGGGTCGGCGGTCTTGGCCGCCCTCTGGCCCGGCTAAGTGGTCCCGCGCACTCCCAGTCGGACCGCCGACTGGCTGGAGGTGGCCGTCGGCCGCTTCGAGGCTTGGAAGGCGTCAGCGGCTCGCTCCGGCGCCAGGCGGGCGCTGGAGTTTGTCAAGGCCTGGTATCCCGGCCTGAACCTGGACCAGCTGTCGACCTGGCGGCAGCAAGCCGACACGGAGCTGGAGCCGGCACGGCCGGCCATCATTCGGCGAGCTTCGGCGATCGCCGACTACACCGACACCAACGTCTTCGCCCCCGAGGTGGACGACAATGGAGTCGCCCAGCCGGAAGATTGGTTCGGGCTGGACCCGGCGCATGGCGAGGACTCGGCGGAGGAGATCGACTCCAGCGACGAGGATGAGGAGGAGGAGGAGGAGGAGGGTGAAGACGCCGAGCCGGCTGGTGGAGAAGCCGGCCAGCCTGACCGCGCCTCCAGCACTACGTCGCGTGCGAGTGCGTCTCCTGCCGCGGGAGGTGGTCAAGCCGGGACCAACTAGGCGGCCACTCCTTCAGCCGGCGAGCTGCCTTCACCGACCAGCTCGGCCTCCAAGTCGCGCCTTAGTCTTCTTTCTTTTGTTTTCCTGTCTTGTTACTTTTGAACAATGTTTGGTTAAGTCTGCACAATTCCACCCACTGGGTGTATTCAAACTTAAGTCTGTTGCCGGCCTGTGGGCGGCTTTATGTATATAAGTTATGCAAGCGGTTTTTCCTTGTACTTTCGCTTTTTGTCCGTCTGCTTTTTTCCTTTGCCGCCCTCCCTTGGTTGCCGCCTCCCTAGTCAAACAGTTGCTCTGCAATCCGTAGCCGGGGAGTGCCTGGCCAATTGGGGAGGGGGAAGTACTTTAAGCTCTGCTGGACTTAAGCTAAGTTTTTTTAGGACGCCGGCCAGCCGGCTGCTGTGACAGCCGGCAGGCGTATATGGAGGCCGTCTCTTTGCTATATAGGTTAGTTGTTCCTTAGCCGTTTTTCGTGTGGGCGTCTTTTCTATCTTTCCTCTTGCTAGTCGGACAGTCAGTTCTTTGAGCTGCGACTTTCAACAAGTCAGGACTTGGGAGCCGGCACACTACTTTGCTGACTTCGGGAAGAACTTAGAATATAGCTCAAGGCGGCCAGTCCCCGGGCCTACTAGTCGGACCCGGTGCCGGACAAGAATTCAAAATGTAATAATACATTCATGGATATGACACTCGTCATTCATAGATAAATAAAAGGCAATCCCCGAGTACTGTTCGGGGGGCCTGTTGGTTTGTAACTTAATAAAAAAGGGGTAGCGTGATACATACTGCTTTTCAGCTGTAAAATCGTTTTAGGAGATTTGCGTTCCATGGTCGCTCCGACTCCTTGCCGGAGTCGTCTCTCTTGCGTGCTCTTGGCTTTTGCGCGTCGATCAGGTAGTAGGAGTCGTTGCCGAGTGCCTTGCTGACGACGAAGGGGCCTTCCCAAGGGGCCGAGAGCTTGTGCTGGTCGGCTGTTCGCTGGATCAGCCGGAGCACAAGGTCGCCCTCTTGGAAGGATCATGGCTTGACCTTGCGGTTGTAGTAGCGGCGCAGGCCTTGCTGGTAGATGGCAGACCGGCTGAGGGCCAATAGCCGGCCTTCTTCCAGTAGGTCGACGCCGTCTTCTCTTGCTTCTTTGGCTTCCTCCTCCATGTACATGGTGATTCGAGGCGAGTCGAACTCGATGTCTGTTGGGATGACAGCCTCGGCACCGTACACAAGGAAGAATGGAGTGAAGCCGGTTGACTTGTTGGGTGTAGTTCGCAGACTCCAGAGGACAGCCAGCAGCTCTTCGAGCCAGCAGCCGGCCGATCGCTCCAGTGGTACAACCAATCGGGGCTTGATGCCGGAGAGGATAAGTCCATTTGCACGCTCGACCTGGCCGTTTGACTACGGGTGGGCAACGGACGCTAAGTCCAGTCGGATGCCCTGTGTTGCGCAGAAACGTGCCAGTGCGCCTTTGGCGAAGTTCGTGCCGTTGTCGGTGATGATGCTGTGCGGCACGCCGTACCGTGTAGTGATGTCGGTGATGAATGTCACGGCAGTCGGCCCGTTCAGCTTCTTAATTGGCTTGGCTTCAATCCACTTTGTGAACTTGTCCACAGCAATGAGTAGATGTGTCAAGCCGCCGCGGGCTGTCTTCAAAGGGCCCACCATGTCCAGTCCCCAGACGACAAAAGGCCAGGTGAGGGGAATGGTCTTGAGGGCAGAAGCCGGCAGGTGTTGTTTGGAACTGAAGACTTGACATCCTCTGCAGGTCTTGACTATTTCTTTAGCATCCTCCAAGGCAGTCGGCCAGAAGAACCCATGGCGGAAAGCCTTGGCCACGAGGGATCTTGAGGCGGCGTGATGGCCGCATTCGCCTTGGTGGATGTCTTTGAGGATTGCCACTCCTTTTTCTGGCTCGACACAACGCTGGAAGACTCCAGTGACGCTGCGCTTCACAAGCTCCCTGTTGATTATTGTGTATGCTGCGGCTCGTCGTTGCACTAGTCTTGCTGCGATCTCATCAGCCGGCAGCTCTCTGCTGACTAGGAACTTGAGGATGGGCTGGGCCCATGAGGGAGCTGTGACTTCTTCCGCTGTTAATGTGGCCACCATGACTCGGGTGGGTGGGTTGGGTATTGCATTGGAGTCGACCACCGCTTCTTGCGTCGTTGCAGTCCCCGGGCCGACTGCTGCAGTCCCCGGGCCGGGCTCTGAGGTCCCTGGGCCGGGTGCGACTACGTCAGTCCCCGGGGCAGTCGTCGAAGCCCCCGTGCCGCCTGCGGGATTTCTTGAGCCGGATCCGGCTGTTTCTGGCGCAGGCGGTACGAAGATGGAATCCGACTCTGGAGACGGCTTGATGGACGGCTTGAGGAGGCGCTGGAGGGAGACGCCAGTCGGTATGGCTTGTCGGGTGGAGCCGATCCGTGCTAGGGCATCTGCTTGATCGTTGTCGGCCCTTGGCACGTGAAGGAACTCGCACCCTTCGAAGTATCCGCTCATCTGCTGGACGAGGAATCGGTAGCTTGCCATGTTTGCGTCCTTGGCGTCCCAGTCGCCAGATGATTGCTAGACCACTAAGTCTGAGTCGCCGTAGCACAGGATCCGGCGTATGCCGAGCTCTTTGGCTAGCCGGAGCCCATGTACGAGCGCCTCGTACTCGGCCACGTTGTTGGAGGCGGCGAAGTGGATCTGCAGCGTGTACTTGAGCTTGTCGCCTTTGGGAGAGGTGAGGACGATGCCGGCTCCCAGGCCGGTGCGCATCTTGGACCCGTCAAAGTGCATCCGCCAATGGGTAGAGTCGGGAGCCGGCGGTAAGTACTGGGTCTCGGCCCAGTCGACGAGGAAGTCGGCCAATGCTTGCGACTTGATGGCGGTGCGGGGTTGATAGAAGATCGTGTAGGGCGCCAAGGCAATGGCCCATTTGGCCACCCGGCCGGATGCATCACGGCTGCCTATGATCTCGACGAGCGGGGCAGTGCACACGACCGTGATGGGGTGCTCTTGGAAGTAGGGCTTCAATTTCTTGGCAGCGAAGTACACCCCATAGCACATCTTCTGGTAGTGCGGGTAATTTTGCTTTGAGCTGGACAGTACTTCGCTAAGATAGTAGACCGGCCTCTGGACCAGTTGGGCTCGGCCTTCCTTCGGGCGCTGGACCACAACAACAGTGCTGACGACTCAGCTTGTCGCGGCGATGTAGAGGAGCATGGGCTCCTTCTCAGTCGGCGCAACCAAGACAGGCGAAGTGGTCAACATTTTCTTCAACTCATGGAAGGCTTGGTCGGCCTGATCATTCCACTCAAAGTGAGTGGACTTCTTCATGAGTCGGTACATGGGGAGGGCCTTCTCTCCTAGTCGGCTGATAAATCGGTTCAGGGAGGCTAAGCAGCCAGTGAATTTCTGCACATCTCGCAGTTTGGTGGGAATCTCCATCCTCTCGATGGCTTTGATCTTGATAGGGTTGCACTCAATGCCGCGTTCGGAGACCAGGAAGCCTAGCAGCTGGCCGGCTGGCACTCCGAACACGCACTTCTCGGGGTTGAGCTTGATCTGGAATCGACGCAAGTTGGCAAATGTTTCCTTCAGGTCTTCCAGCAAGGTACCGCGCTTCTCTGTCTTCGCCACAATGTCGTCTACATAGACGTGGGCATTTCTGCCGAGTTGTTTCAAGAGACATTTCTGCATGCAACGCTGAAAAGTGGCACCGGCGTTTCTCAAGCCGAATGTCATTGTCAGGTAGCAGAAAGCTCCAAAGGGTGTGATGAAGGCAGTCTTCAGGCGGTCAGCCGGGTCCAACTTGATCTGATGATACCCTGAGTATGCATCCAAGAAGCTTAACAGCTCGCATCCGGCTGTGGAATCTATCACTTGGTCAATCCGTGGCAAAGCAAACGGATCCTTTGGGCAGGCCTTGTTCAAACTTGTGTAGTCTATACACATGTGCCACTTGTTATTTTTCTTCAAAACCAGAACTGGATTGGCAAGCCATTCTGGAAAAAACACTTCCATGATGAAGCCGGCTGCAAGGAGTCGGGCTATCTCTTCTCCCACGATTCTTCGCTTCTCTTTTGATAGTCGGCGGAGGGGTTGCCTGACCGGCTTCGCATCAGCTCGGACATGTAATTTGTGCTCGGCGAAATCCTTCGGGACACCCGGCATGTCCTTTGGGGACCATGCAAAGATGTCTCGATTCTCACGGAGGAAGTCGGCGAGCTCGCCTTCCTATTTACTGTCCAAGTTCGCCCCAATCACGGCGAACCTCTCCGGGTGCTCCGGGTCTAGAGGTATCTTCTTTGTCTCTTTCGCAGGCTGGAAGGAGCCCTGCGCATCACAGTCCTTGGGGTTGGGGGACAAGGTCGGCTGCTTGCCGGCCATGGCCACAACCCGTTCCAACATCTTCTTCTCTTCCGCCACCACGAGGGACTCGGCCAGCCGGCTGCTGGCCATGGCACACTCGATGGACTTCTTGTAGTCGCTGGCTACTGTGATGATCCCCTTCGAGCTCGGCATCTTCATCTTCAGGTAGGCATAGTGGGGCACAGCCATGAACTTGGCCAAAGCAGGTCGGCCAAGTAGCGCATGATAGGGGCTCTCTAGGTCCACCACCTCGAACCATATTGCTTCCCGGCGGAAGTGATTTTTGTCTCCGAAGAGAACATCCATTTTGATCTTGCCGATTGGAGAGCAAGATAGGCCGGGTACGATACCATGGAAGACAGTGCGGCTCGGCATGAGCTGCTTTGCTTTGATGTTCAGCTTGTCCATGGTGTCGCGGTACAGTATGTTGATACTGCTTCCGCCGTCTATCAGGACGCGGGAAAATCTGGCAGCTCGCCTCTCCGTCGCAAGGGTGACGTCCAAGACCATAGCATAGGAGCCAGGCGAAGGCATCACCTCTGGGTGGTCGGCCTGGCTCCAGCTGATGGGCTTTTCTGACCAGTGCATGAATTCGGCGGTGCTAGAGGCGACTGCGTTTACTTCTTGGTGTTGCCGGCGTCGGCTGCGCTTGTCGTCGACTTGACTCGTCAAGACGACGTAGGCGTCGTGCGCTTCGGGGAACTCGTCTTGGATGGCGCCGACTGCCGGCCGGGCCGCCGGCTGCTGGGGAGCTGGAGGCGGCGGGCCGGGAGGCGGAGGCGGCACCATCCCTTCACCCTTGGTGATGCGGGTGAGCCAGTGGCATTTCCGCGTTGTATGGTTGGACGGCTTCGCGCCGCTGTGGAACTTGCAGGGAGCATCGAGTGCTTGTTCGTAGGAGAAGGACGGCTGCCAGGGCGGCCGGCCTCCCTTCTTTTTGGGAGCGGGCCGCTCTTCGGGCTGCTCGTCTTCAATGGTGGCCACCTGCCGACTGGAGGAAGTCGGCATGGGGCCCTTGCGCTTGTGGTTGTTCTGGTAGGGGCGCCGGTTTGGGTCGCCAGCCGGCGTCTTGGGAGCCGGAGTGACTACTTTTCCCGAGGCGTCCACTCGGAGCTCGGTCTTCATGGAGGAGTCGGCAGTGGCATACTTGTCGGCGGTGATCAGCAACTCATCGAGGGTAGCCGGCTCGTCGCAGAGGAGTCGGTGCTTGAGGAGGGTGCCTCTCGGCACCCGGCAGTGAAGTACTCGATGGCCTGGACCTCGTGCACTCCCTCGCAGGAGTTGCGGAGCTCGGCCCATCGCGTGAGGTAGTCGCGGGTCGACTCGTTGGGCCCTTGGACGCAGAGGGAGAGCTGGCGAGGCTTGGGAGGCCGCTTGTAGGTGCTGGTGAAGTTGCAGACGAAAACTTCGGTGAAGTCCAACCAGCTGTTGATGCTGTAGGGCTTCAGGCTGTTGAGCCACGTGCGCGCCGTGCCTTGCAGCATCAAGGGGACGTACTTCACGGCGACGCGCCGATTGCCGTTGGCGATGCTGACGGCTGTGGAGTAGTCGATGAGCCAATCTTCCGGCTTCACTGAGCCGTTGTACTTGGGTGTGTCTCTGGGGAGCGAGAACCCTTTGGGGAAGGGCTCGTCGCGGATGCGGGGGCCAAAGCATGGCGGGCCGACATCGTCTTCTTCTTCTAACGCCAAGGATCAGGCAAGGCGGTCGATCCTGTGGCGGGCGTCACTCTCGCCGACTCCTTCTCGGCGGCCGAGTCGGTCGCCAAGAGTCGGATGCGTGATGGGCGGCGGAGTGAGGCGTCTTTCTCTTCAAGGCGGGGGAGGCGGCAGGTTTCCTTGGTGCTCTACAGCTCGAGGGCGGCCATCCGCGTCGCGCTCGATGGTAATGCGAGTCCGGCTGCGGCTGGCAGCCAGCTCCTTGTCTTTCTTCTGGCGCGTGCCGCTCGCAGTCGGCGAGCGGGACGTCGCGGCGTGCTCCCGGCGCGGGGGATGGCTATCAGCTCGGGCGCCGGCTTCGTGCCGTTCTGCAGCCGCGTCGATCAGCTGCTGGATCCGTCTTGTTATGTAGGGGAGCTCATCGGCTCCCAGCCCATTGAGCTCCTCTGCAGCCGCCTGAGCGGCTCGCAGATTCTCGAGCGGGGTGGCGTAGACGGGGTGATCTGCGCCCAGCATGCTGGCAACGGCTGCGCCGCGCTTCTGTACGAAGCCGGCTCGGCTCGGGCCGCTAGGCGGCGGCGTCCCGAAGGCGGCGCGGTTGACTTCGCGCTGGTGGGCCTCGGTGAGGCGTCTCATCGAGGCTATCTTCTTGCCCTCTGCGATGAGGGCAAGGCGGCGTGCTTCCAAGGTCTCGGCGTCGGCGTCGGCCGGGAGGGGGACGGAGAGGTCGTGCATCGCCGCTTGCTGAGCGTCGCGGGCATTCTCGCCCGAGTTGGAGACGTGGCTGATGACCAGCACTTCGGTGACAGCGCTGCTGCTGCTGTCAGCTTGAGGGAGGGGGTCGTCGAAGACCACCACGTCGGAGGGGTAGGCGTCGAGCGACGCAGTGTCGGACTCGATGAGCATCGGGTCGGTGGAGCCGACTGACTCCATGTCCGCAGCAGGCTCGCTGGAGACGTGAAGTTGGTCGAGGAGGCTGACGAGGCGGCTCTCTGGGTAGTCGGTGCCTGCGTCGGACGCAGGCTCGTCGGAGATGCGAGTCTCGCCGAACAGATCGGCGAGGCGGCTCGCTGCGCAGGCATCGTCGACGCCTTGCAGCGCGTCGGGGCAAACGCCATCAGGCGCAGCAGGCTGGCTGCGCTCGCGGGGAAGGAAGAGGGTTCCCGTCCAGAACGGGTCTCCGGACGACGGTGCACCTGGCCCCACGGTGGGCGCCAAATGTCGGGTGGTTGGTGCGACATATGCCAATGAATGGCTTATCATTGTGGGAGCCAATAAAGCGTCGCCGGTGCCTGGAAACGGGATGAGGCGAAGACATGCACGCCGGCGAATCTTACCCAGGTTCGGGGCTCTCCGAGGAGATAACACCCCTAGTCCTGCTCTGCGGGGTCTCCGCATGATCACTAGATCGATAAAGAGTAGCTACAATCGCTCCTAGAGCTGTTGAGATCAAGGGAGAAGAAGAACAAGGCTAGCTCTTGCTTCTCTCTATCTATGGTATGTGTGTGTTATGCTTGGGAGCCAAACATGCAGAGGTGCGAACCCTTTGCATGGGTGCTCCGGGGGGTTTATATAGGCCTACCCCCCGGGGGTACAATGGTAATCCGACTGGGATCTGGCCCCAGCCGTCAGTGTCTACGTTCGCCGGCTTCTCCACCGGCTGCTGGGTCCCGCTGGCTGGTGGGTCCCGCCGGCTGCTGGCTACCTGGTCGACAGGCCGGCCCCACCGCCTAGGGTCTTGTTGGCGGTTGCTTACTGTAGCCGCGCCTCTGATGATGAGGGCTTTGTCGAGGTAAGCGTGGCTACAGTGATCCGCGTCGGGGGCCATCACTGTAGCCTCACCTCGTCTTGTCTCCTTAATGGGGCTCCTGCTTCGAGGAAGGGAGTGGCCGGCTTCTGGAGGCCGACTATACTCTTGGCCGACTAGGAAGAACAGGGCCGCCTTCACGCCTCTCTCTGGCTGAAGGGGCCCGCAGTCCTTGGCCCGTACAAGAGTGGGTCGTGGATGACGTCGTAGCTGGCGTGGCTACAGTGCCGGGC
>NC_057799.1:163411179-163437238 GCF_018294505.1 Triticum aestivum | reverse complement strand
GTCAAGTCGTCGTTACGTAGGAGTGGTTGTGATCTTGGCCGGCTTCTAGGAGTCGGCATCCTTCTTGGCCGGCTTCTTGGAGTCGGCGAGGCTGGGTCGCCTTCCGGGAGTCGGCTTTAGTGCTAGCTGGCCGGGGAAGGCGGCCCAAATGCTTGGAGTGCTTGAAGGCCCAAAGGCCTGATAAATTTTCTCAAGAGCCAGGGGTAGTTGGTTAGGCTACCCGTGGTCATTTACCCCGACAATGAATTAGAGGAAGTCACTTCTTACACCAAACATATGCTTCATGAACGGGACAAGAAGATATTGCTTACAAAGTTTCCAATGCTAGCTTTAATGTTCAACATGAATCATGGAGAAGGTAAAATGTTGCTGACGGGCTCAACAACAATTCTCCAGGCTTCCATATAGATGGAATTCCACAATTAAGTGAACACGGGGATAGCATTGGTCAGACCGAAAGATGTAATGGTGTATGCTCGAGGGGTCAATCACGAGTAAGACAACATTACGAACACCGTTGGTTCTGATTTGATTTGACGATAGCCCATACTCAAATCAAAGATTGGATAAGGCAATAGGTCCAACAACTGGTCACGAGGGTCAATCGATGAAGATATCATCTTTCTTCAACACACACACACACACAAAAGATATCCCTTTGAAATGAACTAGGTTAGGCAAAGCTTTTATCTTCCAACTCTCCAAGTTGTTGTTTAGCTTAAGCAAGTAGCTCAGGGGGTATCCCACAGATTCTTGGAGAAGAGGTGGTTTATAGGGAAACCATTTGAACAATATCTCAACATAACAGTCGGGGGACAACCTGGTGATACTTCCGAGAAGATAATCGGAAAATCACGAACCACCGATATGTTACTAAGCTCGAGAACAATCTTGCTTTTCAGGGCAAGACGATATGATCAAGAGAGCAAGGGATTTGACAAATTCCCAACTCGTCGATCGAAGTGTGCACTAGAAATAAGGACTAGGTAGCACGATCAATCTTAGGATGATGATTCAATAACCAGCACGCTAAGAATGAGAGTATTGTCCATTAACTACCAAGCAACATGGTTGCTAGGAGTATTGATTTCACACATCACGATTCAGTTGTCAGTATTCCGGTTACAATAACACGGAGACCGAGGAATGAACGATGATGGCGAGAAGTATCACTTCGTCAAGAATTCATAAGAGGTGGTGCAATTCTCATGAGAATCCTGACATAAAGGGGGTAATACTCTAGGGTGGAGCAGAACAAAAGCTGGAGTGACATTTGATCTGCGGAATACAACTGCTTTGACCCAATCCAAGAAATGGATGAGGTACTGGAGTTTGTTTCTCTTAGTCATTCTGAAATAGAACGGCTTGACGGACCACAAGAATAATAGGCATCGATGAGCACGATTGCACACATACTCCTGACTATCAACTGATAGAAGATGGTCGGAATACAACTGAAATGGACAACTCAAGGAACATATATGTTCCGAGTTGTGGATGCATAACTTAGTATGTCGAGCAAAGCTCAACATTTCTTCCGGATAACCCATGCAGAAAGGTAGAACTGGTAGAGTCACAATATAGAATCGAGAACTCATCAAGAGCACTCTGGTTGTGATCGTTCGGTTCAACGAGGAACTTCTGCCATAAGTAGTTCATGGTATTTGGAAGAAGGAAATACCACGAACCTCGAGGACCATTGTGAATGTTACTAGTATCCCAAAGGAACTAGCAAACACTATCAACATGAATGATTAGGGTGAATATCGGGTTCAAAAACCCAAGAATAGAATGGCTACTAACTAAATAACATCATGGGATGCTTTCGAGAATGGTGGCCAGAATTATCACACTTGGGATATAAAGCATTGCTAGATTAGTGGGTGGTTCTCTAGGATGCCTAGGGTCATAATACTAGCTCCAACATATATGTCAAGGTAATGGGGTACCTCAACAGACCGTTTAGTGTGCTTAATCTGGCCCAAAAGGACATCGGAAACGGGAAGAAGGGATTTGCAAATGCATCAGACTATTTAGAAATCTGGGATGACTCGGACAGCATAACGGCTGTAAATGCTCAAAAAGATTTGAGACATCCTACAAAATGGTGGCATAACCACTCAACATCACAATATCAAAGTTCCGGGATCAACGGTCAACATACAGAAGTGGTAGGAACTGAACTGAGGCTTAAATCCATCAGTCCTATAAGTCTAAAGATTAGTAACACGTGATCCTGATAGAAAGATGAGAAGCCTAGTTCTTAATCCCCGTAGAAGAGAAGAGGGTGACTCAGATCAGAGGGGCATAAGGTAAAGGAGTAAAAAGAGCCTTACAATCCCATCCACAATCAATTCCCTCATATAACAAAAGCATTTCTAGACTCAACTTCGACCAGTTTGGCTTGGTAATCCTACAGGCAGTCAGGCTCTGATACCAAAGCTGTCAGGACCCCGATCCCAAGTCACACTGATCTAGCATGTAACACATCATATCACTTTGCGGCCTCACGCACGGTATCCCCACGGGTGCCACCTTACCTGGCCCGGGACCGTTTGCGCCTTTTGGCTCACGTATATGATAGTGTCGCTAGCATCCATATGACAGAGAACCCAGACCGACATGACTAGTCGTAAACCCAAAGTGGCACTAACTTACAGGGACAGGCATACATGACCCAGCAACGAACGTCTCGGTCATCAACGAGTGAACCCGTACTGTAGC
Source organism: Triticum aestivum (assembly GCF_018294505.1). Classification (NCBI taxonomy): domain Eukaryota; kingdom Viridiplantae; phylum Streptophyta; class Magnoliopsida; order Poales; family Poaceae; genus Triticum; species Triticum aestivum. The sequence continues at coordinate 163,434,514 of NC_057799.1, read as the reverse complement.
AGCTGGGCTAACAGGACTCCGGTAGATACCGCGTGACATTTCCCCGAAGGGACAGATACAGGAATGAAGAAGGACACATGCCGGCCAGCCTAAGTGTTCCGGAGCAGTAGCAAGCTACCATGGCTCAGTGGAAGCACTAGGAGACATTTCCCCATAAGAGAGGCTACCAAGAATAAACAACTAGATAGTCGGATCCCACACTTACCAAGCATTTCAAAATCATACGCACAATATGCTCGATATGTGCAAATACAACATGGCATCACAACATAACTCTATGACTCAAAGTATTTATTCATTAGGCTCCGAGGAGCCAAGTGTTACAAACATGGGTCTCATGACCCAGCATTCAAGTCATACAAGCAATAAGCACATGCGGAAGCTTAACTTGTCTAAGTACAGACAACTACAAATGAAAAAGTCTGAGAAGCCTGACTATCTACAAGACCCTCCCAAGGGTACAAGATCATAGCTGAGGTAACAAGCTAAACATCGAAGTCCACACGGAACTACTAGTGAGACTGAAGTCTCTGCAAAAACATAAATTAAGCAAACGTGAGTAAAAATGTACCCAGCAAGACTTACATTAGAACTAGCTACATATGCATCAGTATCAACAAAGGGGTGATGGAGTTTGACTGCAGCAAGCCAGCTTTGACTCGGTGGCTATCCTGAACTACGACTGCAAGTAACTCTTTTGAGGTGGCGCACACGAGTCCACATATTCACCAATCAATACACCACTATGGATCCGCTCCCGTCTCCCTACGAGAACGCCATCCATAGCACTCACGCTTATCTTGCGCATTTTAGAGTATCCACTTTCTCTTGTCTATGAACTGTACAGGCAACCCAGAAGTCCTTTACCGTGGACGCGGCTATTCGAATAGATGATGTTAACCCTGTAGGGGGTACTTCTTCACACACGCTCTCGCCACTTACCACCATGTACATGTCGTGTATCTCGGCAACCTTCAAGCGGAAGCCTGGCGAGGGAGTCGGCCACGACCTGACTAACCACACAAGTCTCTAGTCCAGGTTTATCGCCTATTCGGGTTCCATCCGCAAGGAGATCCGGTCGGGGTGTCACTCATGGCCCCAAATGATGTGTACAGGGTTCCCAAGCCCACCAAACGGGCGACACTTGTTATACCCGGGCACGGTGCCTAGTCTGTCCCAAGCCCACCTGTACCGGGTGCCACTTGGTAGACTACTAACACTACCTACAAACATGAGAAACTAGTTGCAACTCCTGGACAGAGATCAGGTTGATTAATAAGTCGAGAGGGGCACTTAAGCATTCCAATGCGTGGTAGTAACTGTTCATGGATCACAAACACATAACTCAGTTCCTGAGGACGGTTTCAATGAGACAACCCACCATGTACTCCTACATGGCCTCTCACCACTACCTTTACCAAATCGTGTTCACACACTTAGCTCTCAACAGTAAGACATGTTCACCACATTCCAATTCATCCCCGATGAATCAGACCTTACTCAACTCTAAGCAGTAGCAGGCATGACAAACAAGCATGAATGAGTAGGCACGTCAGGGCTCAAACAACTCCTACTCATGCTAGTGGGTTTCATCTATTTACTGTGGCAATGACAGGTCATGCGGAGGAAAGGGGTTCAACTATCGCAGCATGTAACAGATGAAACGTTGTTGTCCTAATGTAGTAAAAGAGAGCAGGAGCGAGAGAGTGGGATTGTATCGGAATGAACAAGGGGGTTTTGCTTTCCTGGCACTTCTGAAGATAGCGTTGTGTCTTCATCAATGTCATCGATCACATCATCGGAACATACGTCTACCGAGGGGGAACAACCACCGGCAAACACAAAAAGGAACAACATTCACTACAATGCACAATCAATTGAATGACATGTCATGTTAAGGAATTGAATTGACCTAAGGCAGTAGTAAGCCAAGTTAATTGAAGTGGAATTCAAACAAGGTTAAACTCCAACTCCAAATGCTAGTTCATAAATTGTCCTAATCATGATTTATCTTATTCAGTGAGGTTAACTTGTTCAAACATGCATGAAAGTGCCATAAACAGGTTCTTCATATTTTTCTGATAATATTTCATATATAATTTATTTCATTCCGAGTTATGATTGATTTTCTATGAATTTTTGAAGTTTTGACTATTTTCTGGAATTTTCAGATATTTCTAAAATAGAAATAATCCAGAAAAGGGTTTATTGCATCAACACTGCGTCAGCAAGTCAACAACGCTAACTAGGATCAAATCTGATTGGTGGGGCCTACCTGTCATTGACTCAGGGTGGTGATTTACTAGGTGATTAGCACCTAAGCTAATCCAGCCACGTCAGCATCGCCGGATTAAGCGTCGGCGACCTCACAGTGCGGCGGCGGCTCGCCGGGGTGGTACTAGGGGCAGCGGCTGGGCGCGCTGAGGGCACCAGGAGGGAGCCCTCGCTCGCCCGCATCCAGGGGCATGCAGCTAGGCGCAAGGAGGCCGGGGTTGACGGCGGTGACCACTTGGGCGGCGGCCGGAGCTACAGCGTCGAGCGGGACGAGCTACAGAGCATGACAGGAGGCGCGATTGGTGGCGTTGGGCAGCTGACGGCCGGCTGAGCACGTACCAGTGCTCGGCGCGAGCGAAACTCGCCCTAGCCACGGCGGCTTCATGGCCGGCGGGCGGAAGCTCTCGGTTCCGACGGAAAGCGAGCTAGTGGAGAGGAACGGAGGGGGAGAGCATGGGGGAAGGAGCAGAAGCTCACAAGGAAGACGGAGAACAGCTCAGCGGGCTCAGGGACGTCTTCGATGGCGCGAATCGACCGGCGGTGATCCACGGGTCCGAGGAGGAAGAAGATGACGTCACCGGCGATGTAGAGATTCCCCGGTTGCTTGGCTCGGTGATGACGACAAGTACGGCGAGGCGGTTCTCTTGGAAGAATCCGCGAGGCCAGGGAGGCGTTGTGGCGATGAGCTTCACGGGGGTGTGGCCATGGCCGCTTCGGCCATGAGCGAGAGAGAGCGAGGGATCGAGAAGGAGAGTGAGTGAGGGGGTCAGCAGGATCCTGGAGGCCATGGGGAGTGCGTCTGCGTCGTTGCACTGGCGAGGGAGGGCCAGGCAGGCAGCTGCGTGCTGGCGCGTGCGAGTGCCGTGCGTTGCTTCCCCTCTGCCTTCTGGCGAGAGGAGGAAGACAACTGGCAAGGGAGGTGGGCTGCTGGTCTGCACAGCAACGGCCGGCTAGGTGGGCTGCAGGTAAGTGGCCCAGGTACTCTCTCTCTCTCTCCTGCTTTCATATTTCCTTCTGTTTTCCTATTTATTTATTTATTTTTCTGTTATTTCATTTAGTTCATTTGCCACTGTTTTGAATTCAAACAAAATTCAAACAAGTGCCAAACTTCCTGTGAATTTATTTATGTTGCTTCATGGACTTTTCCAAGGCACATAAACTATTTAAGAAACATTTGAAAATATATTCTAGTTATATGAATATAAGTTCAAATTCAAATAGCTATTGATTTAAATTCAAAGTCCCAAAAATAATTCCTTAAAAATGTTCCTAAATTTTGGTTTGATATATAGCTCTTGCCGAAATTCTCAAACATTGCAAAAGGACATCTTGGAAACAAAGAAGGAGATTTCGAGGGTTCTTTGCCCTTCTTTTATTTAAGTTTTTGAGGCTTCCACTTTCCTCAATTCCAAGTTTCAGAAATTAGACATGATGCATGAGTGCTCTATCATGCAACTAATACAAGCAATATTCTGGGGCTGTGACAGATGTGCATCAACCGCTGGAAGGTTGCTCCGGCGTTACGGAGCCCAAAGGGCATGCAGGTGTAGCAATACACCCCGCATGGGGTCAGGAAGGCTGTCTTCTCAACATCCTGCACCGCCATATTGATTTGGTGATACCCTGAGAATGCGTCCAAGAAGCACAGCAGGTCGCACTCGGCGGTGGAGTCGAGAATCTGGTCGATGCGCGGGAGCGGGAAGGGGTCTTGAGGGCAAGCCTTGTTGAGGTTGGTGAAATCGACGCACATGCGTTCCTTCCCGCCTTTCTTGGGGATGATGATCGGGTTCGCCAACCATTCTGGGTACCGCACCTCCTGAATGACACCAGCGTCTTGCAGTTTGCGGGTTTCTTGGACGATGAACGGCTGCTTCTCTGTGGATTGCCGCCGTGCCCTCTGCTTGGGACTCCAATCAGGTCCTTGCGCTCCCATGCAAACACCTCCTTGTTCGCGCACAAGAAATTGACCAATGCCCTTTCTTGGTCTGGGGCAAGGTATGCACCTGTGGTGAAGGTGGCTCCCGATGCCCCATCCTTGTCAACCGGCACCTGCTTCATCTCAGCCCAGTCTTGAGAGAACAACTTCTTCTTTTTTGCCGGCGCGACCCTCGAGACCTCAGGGGGGCCCTTCATCAGCAGGGCGCGCTGCCGCCGCGGCCCTGAAGGCAAGTTTGAGGGCCATCAGGGCCTCCTTGGTATCTCCGGCCATGGTGAGGACGCCGCTGCTCCCGGGCATCTTCATGAGGTTGTAGGTGGGGTGAGTTGATGCCATGAACTTGGCCAGGGCTGGGTACCCAAGGATGGCGTTGTACGGGAGGCTGATGCAGGCAATATCGAACTCGATAAGCTTGGTGTGGTAGTTGTCGCGGGTGCCGAAGGTGACGGGGAGGCGGATCTGCCCCAGGGGGCTGGTGGAGCCGTCAACAACGCCGGAGAACAGCTTGGTGGGGCGGAGCCAGCCATGTGGCACATGAAGCAGGCGGAAAGCTTCCACGGAGAGCACGTTGAGGCCGGCTCCGCCGTCGATGAGGGTCTTGGTCACCGCCACATTGCAGATGGTGGGGCTGCAAAGCATCGGGAGTGCGCATGCGCCCGCGGTGGTCGCGGGGTGGTCCCTCGAGTCGAAGGTGAGGTCGGCCTTGGGCGCCACCCACCCTAGAGGAGTTCCCTGCTGCACGCGGGCAGCACCCATTTGGCGGAAGAACTACTTGACGTGGCAGTCCGAGGGCGGCGCCTGCGAACCGCCGAGGAGGGCTGCGACGGCGAGGGGCGCCGGTGCCGCGAAGTGCGTGACGAAGAGGCCGTGCAGCTCCTCCTAGGAGGTCACAGAAGATCCTGGCAGGCTAAGCAGCCAGGCACATGATACGCCTTGAGGGCCATGGGAAACCAGTTGGCCATGACCTTGTCATCGGCACCGGCTGCCCAAACGGCCTCCTCGTAGGCCTAGAGGAAACCTGCCAGATCCGCCGCGATATCGTAGTGAGGCGGCATCTCCGGCCTGAACTTGGGTGGCCACTGAACCTGCCGCAAGGTTGGGGTGAAGGCCCAAAGGCCCACAGCGCCTCCGTGCACGCTTGTCGATCCGGCCGGAGGAGCAGTGCTCGCCATGGGAGCTGAACGGAGAAGCGAAGTGGACGAAGAAGTGAAGCGGATGGAGAGGTGAAGCTTCGATGCTACCTGGCGCGCCAAATGTCGGATTCAGGGTTCCGCAGACCCTTGAGAGGTTCGAACTCTGGGGTGCGTGCGAAGAACTCGTCCTCCCTAGTCTGCCTGCTCAATGATTCCACTATTGGGTTCTATGGTAGGGTGCGTCGACTGCAAATTAAAATTTCCTACGCGCAGAACAACCAAGAACATGCTACGGGAGCGGGATCACAGTTCGTTACCACTAGACGTGTTGTGCCGTGCAGTGGAAGAAGAGTTGGGGCAGCGCGTCCGTGTGGATCGTCTCCTCCTGGTGCGATCTCCCTCGCGCAGCCGGTCGTCTGTTCCCACGTACAGGTTCGCCGGAGCGGCGCAAGTGCACCGCCTCTAACGGTATCCGAGTGTGCTGGAGGAACCCGTGCAGCGGACTGCTAGGTCCGATCACACAGTCGGCGGCGAGTGGAGGTGTCTATTCGCAACACATGCAAACCCTAGTGCCAGCGCCGAAGCGATCAAAATGCCTGAGTGTGCGGCACCTCCACTTTATATAGGCATCCATCGCGGGCTCAACACTTGGGCCTCGCACGGACCCTAAAGCCCATAAGACTACTCGGCCACAATCCGAATACAGCTCGGATCACATCCGACCAGTGTCCTCGGATCCGACCTCGTAGGTTCCTTCCCTTAAGCGCGCGTCCCCTTAGGTTCAAGCCGGCTTGGTCGCAGTTCGGATCATCTCCGAACTGCTCGGTTGGTAGCGGCCTCTAGCAAGGCATGCCGAACAACAAGCAGACTATGAAGCTGGTTAGCGAACCTGTACATCACACTTCCATTCCTTTTGCCACACGATATATGTTGTCGAGCTCAAGGGGAGTCTGTCATCCTTGTGCTAGGCCGACCTCTTTCTCGTTCCGGTGATGCCGACCATACACCGGATTATCTCATAATCCTTGTCACATGGCCATGCTTATCCCGGTCGGATCACACGAGGGGCCCAGAGTACATCTCTCCTGATCGGAGGGGCAAATCCCATCTTGCTCGACCATGTCTCACAGCATGGGTCTGGACAAGCCCGAAACCTACCTTTGTAACTAATCAGTCACGGAGTACCGTTTGGTCGGCCCAAAGCAAGTCTATCACCATCCAGAGTACATGTGCCAGCTCAGGTCTTAGGACATAAAACGTATGTTGTACTAGAGACTCACAGATGACATATCGCTGTGTCTCATAGTTGGGTCTATCCGACTCGGACCTTATCTCGACTCGGATCCGACTACGTCGAATCCGACCAGATCCTTCCAAGTCCATATTATCCGGTTAGCATCCAATGCTCCATGGCTAGTGAGACCAAGCCATCGACCGTGTCATATGCTAGTCTAGTCGGCTGCGCGTCCACACAGCCCTTTCGACTAGGGACCTTTTAGGACAGTCATCATACAATGCATAGTCCCACAAACAAGTCACGTACTTGCTGATACACATCATTGATAATGTCCAAGGACTATATTTATTCATAAACACATAGAAATATCATCATACATGATTGCCTCTAGGGCATATCTCCAACAGTTTCCCACTTGCACTAGAGTCAATCAAATAGACATCGAATGCCCATAGCTCTAACGTGCCCCTCATGCTTGGGTTGTGGAAGCGGCTTAGTCAACGGATCTACAACATTTGCATCCATGTGAATCTTGCATAACTCTACATCACCATTCTTTACGATCTTTCGTATCAGGTGATATTTCCGATCTATGTGTCTGACCTTGTGGTGATTCCTCGGCTCCTTGGCTTGTGCGATGGCACCAGAATTATCACAATAAAGGTCCAACGGTTTTACCAAGGCTGAGAAAATACCAAGATCATCCGGAAAGTTCCAGATCCAAACACCTTCCTTTGCAGCTTCACGAGCTGCAATGTATTCGGCTTCTGTGGTAGAATCGGCCACCGTATCTTGCTTGGAACTCATCCAGCTCACTGCTCCTCCGTTCATGATGTACACGAATCCAGACTGTGATCGACAATCATCTCTGTCGATTTGGAAACTAGCATCGGCGTAACCCCTTACGACGAGCTCTTCCTCACCTCCATAAACTAGGAACATCTCTTTAGTCCTTTTCAGGTACTTCAAAATAGTCTTTACCGCTGCCCAGTGACTCTCACCTGGGTTGGACTGGTATCTGCTTGTTAGGCTTATTGCAAAAGCAACATCAGGCCTTGTACATATCATGGCATACATGATGGATCCGATTGCCGAGGCATACGGAATCCTACTCATCCTGCTTCGCTCATTAGATGTCGAAGGACTCTGAGTCTCGCTTAGCCTTATACCATGTGAGACTGGCAAGAACCATTTCTTCGCCTCAGTCATGTTGAACCGCTTCAAAACTTTATCTATGTACGTGCTCTGGCTTAAGCCGAGCAGCCTCCTCGATCTATCTCTATAGATCTTAATGCCTAAAATATACACTGCCTCACCAAGGACCTTCATCGAAAACTTGCCATTCAATGACTCCTTGACCGAGTTCAGCATTGAAACATCATTTCCGATCAACAATATGTCATCCACATACAAGATCAAAAACACTATTGAGCTCCCACTTAACTTCTTGTATAAACAAGCGTCCTCTTCGCTTTTGATGAAACCGAGACCAGTGACGACCTAATCAAAACGAATATTCCAGCTCCGAGATGCTTGCCTCAACCCATAAATGGATCTCTTTAGCTTGAATACCTTACTAGTGCAATTCTGATCAACAAAACCCTCGGGTTGTATCATATACACATTCTCGGTTAAATTTCCATGAAGGAAAGCCGTCTTGACATCCATCTGCCATATCTCGTAATCAAAATATGCAGCTATACCTAGTACGGTCCTCACCGACTTCAGCATCGCTACCGGCGAGTAAGTCTCGTCGTAGTCAATTCCTTGAACTTGTCCATAACCCTTAGTGACAAGCCGAGCTTTGTGGATCTGAACATTTCCATCCACATCGGTTTTCTTCTTAAAGACCCATTTGCAACCAATGGCTGTTACTCCAGGCGGCCGATCAACCAAGTCCCAGACTTGATTCTCATCCATGGACTTTAACTCGGATCTCATGGCCTCCAGCCATGCCTGGGAATCTGGGCTCACCATCGCTTCCGCATACGTGGCCGGCTCGTCGCTTTCTAGCTACAATACATCGCGCACTCTGTGCAATCTTTCCGACCTCCGTGGTTTCGGTGCCGCTTCCACTACGGGTTCCCTGACTGACTCCGGTATGATCTCATCACCAGCCGAGCCGTCCCCGAGTGGTCCTCGAATTTCTTCGAGTCAGACCATCCTCCCACTGGCCTCCCGACCGAGAAACTCTTTCTCAAGGAAAACCACATTACGAGCAACAAACACTTTGTTCTCTTCCCGGTTGTAGAAGCTATATCCCAAGGTTTCCCTCGGATATCCCACGAATATGCATTTATCCAACTTAGGTGTAAGCTTGTCTGACATAAGTCGCTTGACAAATGCTTCACAGCCCCAAATCTTTAGAAAAGACAAACTGGGACTCTTCCCGGTCCACATCTCATGTGGTGTCTTGTCTACGGATTTTGATGGTACCCTGTTAAGTGTGAAAGCTGTAGTTTCTAGAGTGTATCCCCAAAATGACAAGGGTAAATCCGTTTTGCTCATCATAGACCGGACCATGTCCAACAAGGTCCTATTCCTCCATTCTGACACGTCGTTTCTCTGTGGCGTACCCGGAGGTGTGAGCTCAGGTACTATACCTCGGCTTTTCAGATGATCATCAAACTCCTGGCTCATGTACTCCCCTCCACGATCTGATCGTAGAAGCTTTATAGTCTTGTTGAGCTGATTCTCAACCTCGTTCTTAAACTCTTTGAACTTTTCAAAAGTTTCTGACTTGTGCCTCATCAAATAGATATATCCATATCTACTCAAGTCGTCGGTAAAAGTCGCGAAGTACTGATAGCCACCTCTGGCAGTTGTGCTCATTCGACCACACACATCACTGTGTATAAGTTCCAGTAGCTCAGACGCCCTCTCACAACTCTTTGCGAAAGGGGACTTAGTCATCTTGCCTAGCAAGCATGATTCGCATGTCTCGAACGACCCGAAGTCGGACGAAGTTAGGAGCCCATCATCATGGAGCTTCTTCATGTGTTTTAGACTAATGTGTCCAAGCCGACAATGCCAGAAGTATGTCGGATTTATCTCATTAGGCTTATGCCTCTTGACATTCACGTTATAGACCAGTTCCTGTTCTAGATTCAATATAAATAGCCCATCAACAATGGGTGCATAGCCGTGGAACATACCATTCAAATAAAATGAACAACCATTGTCCTTTAAATTTAATTCATAACCCTGACTCATCAAACATGAGGCAGAAATAATGTTCCGACTAAGTGCAGGAATGTAATAACAATTATTCAATTCCAAAATAAATCCGGAAGGAAGCTGGAGCTGCATCGTGCCGACCTCCAACGCAACAACTCTTGCTTTGTTGCCGACCCTGATGTCAATCTCCCCTTGTCACACGCCTAGTTCTTACCAGCCCCTGCATCGAGTTGCAAATAAGAACAACCGATCCGGTATCAAATACCCAAGAGCTACTAGGTATGTCAGCAAGGTAAATGTCTATAACATATGCAACAAGTGTACCTTTGCCTGAAGAAGCATTTCCAGCCTTCTTGCCATGCTCTGCAAGCCACTTGCTACAGTTCCTCTTCGAATAACCAGTTTCCTTGGAATGGTAGCAAATGGTCTTTGAGTCCGGTCCAGACTTTGGCGCAGCGGCGGAGGTTACCGTCTCCGTGCCCTTTGCCTTAGCCTTTTTCTTAGACCAACTCTTCTTGAACTTAGCCGATTTCTGCACCATCAACACTTGATGCGTGCCTTTCTTAATATCCTGCTCTGCCACTTTGAGCATCCCATGCAATTCAGTGAGCTTCTTATCCATGCCATGCATATGATAGTTCGAGATGAACGTCCCATAGCTGGGCGGAAGAGAACCCAGAACTGCATCAGTAGCCAGCTCATCCAAGAGTAGGAAGCCCAACCTATCCAAAGCTTGCACATATACGATCATCTTGATCACATGTGGGCTCAGTGGATCACCTTCCTTCAGCTTGCAATCCATCAAGGATTGCCAGACGTTGAACCTTTCGGTCCTAGCATGTGTATAAAACATGCTCTTGAGACTCTCGATCATATCGTAAGCCTCAACATTTTCGAAATGCTGTTGCAAATCGGGCTCCATACAAGCCAGTATCAGACAGCTGATCTATGTTGATTCATCAACGAGTTTCTGGTAGGCATTCTTAGTTGTGGTATTAGCATTATCGGCAGGTTCCTTTGGAAGTGGATCCTCTAGAACATGTTCCTTTTTATCATGCTTGAGAACAATTCTCAGATTTCTATACCAGGTGGTAAAGTTTGTTCCATTCACTTTATCCTTTTCCAGAATTGTTTTCAATGCAAAGTTGCGTTGAGCAGGTGGTGCCATTGATCTACAACAGAAAATATGCAATCACTAAGCAATGTGTTTATGTAGAGTAATTCTAGCCTTAAACGAAAATACTCCCACTAAAGTTAGCATCCCTCCGCAAACTCTCAGAGATTCACGATCCTACTAGCACATGCGACTAGTGAGCTTTAGCATCACTGCTAGACAACATGCCTATCCAGTAAGCAACTCCTTGCTAATCGTATCTCTATACGACTCCTGTCGGTCGGGAAGGTATCTCATACCCCGGCTCCCAACCTTCTTTGCCACAAGGCCCAAAACCGTTTTGATAGCCTTGTCAAGTTAACCTGATGCAGTGCATGTCCGTGTCCGACACGAACCCTTCAGTTCAAGGACACCCAACAGCACCCCAATTTTATGAGCCCACTACTAGACGTACTTGACGTGCGAAGGTGCAACATCGGGGATGGGAATTCGCTTGATATTCATGAGGGATGTTTCTACCATTCTAACATGCATAGAAAACAAGAAGCATAACAATCACAAATAAACATATAAAGTGAAATAGTATGGCTCCTGCATGGACGTTCTTCCAGGTCGGCTCCGACTCCGATGATCATCTAGGAACTCCATCTTGTTTGTCACGCCGGGACGCCAAGCCACCAACCTGTTCTCTATTATCCAACTACTACAACTAGTAATGAATTTTACATAGAGTCACAAGTCGACACGCAGGTCGTTATACAATATAATGACAGCACTTTGGCTCCTGCCGGCTGACAAACATGACACGCAGGCCATGTATAATTTACACACATGCATCACATACACATGAGCCATACTATTCACATCAAACCCTGCAAAATAAAGTTAAGCATAGAATCGCATTCTACCGGTTTGAGTGATCGTGTACGAAATACAAGGCGCTACGCACATGGCGGTCTGATCACGCCGAATTTTCCGATCTGACCGATCTCATCGATCATCGCTAATCCGATTCAGATTTACGTTTCACTGTTAACCCCGATGGCAGATACCGACCCGTAGGGGTAGGTCGTGTCACGACCTCATCGATCCCCATGTGCAGTTGATCTCATCAACCGTGCACATAGCCAATCTCATAAACAACGACAGATCTCATCTGCCGCCTCCACATATCTAATATGCATACGATCTGAATCCAAATCCTATAGCAGAGGCTCTGATACCACTGTTGGGTTCTACGGTAGGGTGCGTCGACTGCAAATTAAAATTTCCTACGCGCAGAACAACCAAGAACATGCTACGGGTGATGGATCAAAGTTTGTTACCACTAGACGCGCAGTGTTGTGCAGCGGAAGAAGAGTTGGGGCAGCGCGTCCGCATGGATCGTCTCCTCCTGGTGCGATCTCCCTCGCGCAGCCGGTCATCGGTTCCCACGTACAGGTTCGCCGGAGCGGCGCAAGTGCACCGCCTCTAACGGTATCCGCGCGTGCAGGAGGAACACCGTGCAGCGGACTGCTAGGTCCGATCACACAGTCGACGACGAGTGGAGGTGTCTATTCGCAACACATGCAAACCCTAGTGCCAGCGCCGAAGCAATCAAAATGCCCGAGTGTGCGGCACCTCCACTTTATATAGGCATCCGTCGCGGGCTCAACACTTGGGCCTCGCACGAACCCTAAATCCCACAAGTCTACTCAGACACAATCCGAATACAGCTCGGATCACATCCGACCAGTGTCCTCAGATCCGACCTCGTAGGTTCCTTCCGTTAAGCGCGCGACCCCTTAGGTTCAAGCCAGCTTGGTCGCAGTTCGGATCACCTCCGAACTGCACGGTTGGTAGCGGCCTCTAGCAAGGCATGTCGAACACCAAGCAGACTATGAAGCTTGTTAGCGAACCTGTACATCACACTTCCATTCCTTTTGCCACACAATATATGTTGTCGAGCTCAAGGCGAGTCTGTCATCCTTGTGCTAGCACGACCTCTTTCTCGTTCCAGTGATGCCGTGTCTGGACCCCGATTCTAAGTCACACCAATCTAGCATGTAACACATCATATCACTTTGCGGCCTCACGCACGGTATTCCCACGGGTGCCACCTTACCTGGCCCGGGACCATTTGCGCCTTTTGGCTCACGTATATGATAGTGTCGCAAGCATCCATATGACAGAGAACCCGGGCCGACATAACTAGTCATGAACCCAAAGTGGCACTAACTTACGGGGACAGGCATACATGAACCAGCATCGAACGTGTCGGTCATCAGCGTGTGAATCCAGGCTCTAGCAACTGGGCTAACAGGACTCCAGGAACCCGGGCTGTAGCAGGCTAGCAGGACTCCAGAAGTCACCGCGTGACATCTCCCCGAAGGGACAGACACAGGAACAAAGTGGATCACATGCCGGCCAGTCTAAGTGTTCCGGAGCAGTAGTAACTGGGCTAGCAGGACTCCGGTAAACCGGGCTGTAGCAGACTACCATGGCTCAGTGGAAGCACTAGACTACGTTTCCCCATAAGAGAGGCTACCAAGGATAAACAACTAGGTTGTCGGATCCCACACATACCAAGCATTTCAAAATCATGCACACAATATGCTCGATATGTGCAAATACAACATGGCATCACAACAGGACTCTATGACTCAGAGTATTTATTCATTAGGCTCCGAAGAGCCAGATATTACAAACATGGGTCTCATGACCCAGCAATCAAGTCATACAAGCAATAGCACAAGCGGAAGCTTAAACATGTCTGAGTACAGACATCTACAAATGAAAAAGGCTGAGAAGCCTGACTATCTACAAGACCCTCCCAAGGGTACAAGATCATAGCTGAGGTAACAAGCTAAACGTCGAAGTCCACGCGGAACTAATAGCTAGACTGAACTCTCTCTGCAAAAACATAAATTAAGCAAACGTGAGTACAAATGTACCCAGCAAGACTTACATCAGAACTATCTACTTATGCATCAGTATCAACAAAGGGGGTGGTGGAGTTTAACTGCAGCAAGCCAGCTTTGACTCGGTGGCTATCGTAAACTACGACTGCTGGTAACTCTTTTGAGGTGGCGCATGCGAGTCCACATATTCACCATATCCATACACCACTATGGATTCGCTCCCGTCTCCCTACGAGAACGCCATCCATAGCACTCACGCTTATCTTGCGCATTTTAGAGTATCCACTTTCACTTGTCTATGAACTTTACAAGCAACCCAGAAGTCCTTTACCGCGGCACGGCTATTCGAATAGATGATGTTAACCCTGCAGGGGTGTACTTCTTCACACACGCTCTCGCCACTTACCACCATGTACACGTCGTGTATCTCGGCAACCTTCAAGCGGAAGCCTGGCGAGGGAGTCGGCCACGACCTGACTAACCACACAAGTCTCTAGTCCAGGTTTATCGCCTATTCGGGTTCCATCCGCAAGGAGATTCGGCCGGGGTTTCGCTCACGGCCCCAAACGATGAGAGCAGGGTTCCCGAGGCACCAAACAGGCATCTCGGTACACCGTGCCTCGTGTCTCTACCGTAACATAGCCCACCCCTAGGGTCAGCGCTACGCACGGCCCCCAACACATATCCTACAAACACCAGAAACTAGTTGCAACTCCTGGACAGACATCGAGGGTATTAATAAGCCGAGAGGGGTCGAGTTACCGGAACCCAATGTGTGGTAGTAACTGTTCATGGATCACAAACACAGAACTCAGTTCCTGAGGACGGTTTCAATGAGACAACCCACCATGTACTCCTACATGGCCTCTCACCGCTACCTTTACCAAATCATGTTCACACACTTAGCTCACACCCAGTAGGACATGTTCATCACCCTTCCAATTCATCGCCGATGAATCAGACATGACTCAACTCTAAGCAGTAGCAGGCATGACAACAAGCATGAATGAGTAGGCACATCAGGGCTCAAACAACTCCTACTCATGCTAGTGGGTTTCATCTATTTACTGTGGCAATGACAGGTCATGCAGAGGAAAGGGGTTCAACTACCCGCAGCATGTAACAGTTGAATTGTTGTTGTCCTAATGCAGTAAAAGAGAGCAGGAACAAGAGATTGGGGTTGTATCGGAATGAACAAGGGGGTTTTGCTTGCCTGGCACTTCTGAAGATAGTATAGCTCTTCATCGGTGTCATCGAACTCATTGTCGGAACTACGTCCATTAAGAGGGGACAAATACCGGCAAACAGAGAAAGAACACAATCAATGCAATGCAACAATATGATGCATGATCATGACATGGCAATATGCTGTGATTTGAGCTAATGCAACAGAAAGTCATTTTGATTGAAGTGGAATTCAAAGCTAGATCAAATTCCAACTCCAAATCTATATTATTTCATTTGGAGTTATGGTTGAATTTCTATGATTTTTAGAAGTTTAGGATATTTTCTGAAAAATAAATAAATCATTCAGATTTATTTAAAATCCAAAAAAGTGATTACCGCGTCAGCATGGCATCATGCTGACCTCAGCAGGTCAACGGATCCGGTCGAGGTCAAACCTGACCTGTGGGTCCCACATGTTTGTGTAACAGGGTCAGCATCAGAGGCTGACCAGTGGGGCCAGGTCAATGCTGAGGTGGCAAGGTCAAACTGACCGGTGGGGCCACGGGCATTAGGTTACCCTGTGGTTATTTAAGGGGTGGGGCCTGTCTGTCAATGACCGTTGGGGTTAGCGCCACGTCATCCAATGAGGCGACTAATCGCCGGCGGTAAGCAGACGCGGCGGCGCTCCTTATCCGGCCATCTCTGGCATTGGCTGGACGCGCGGCTGGGCGCGCTAGAAAGCCCGCGATGCGGCGCATCTACCGGTGGCCGCGGTGTGTGCTGGGGCAGCATGTAGCGGCGGTGGCGACGAGCCGGGTGGCGGCCGGAGCTTGGCAAGGTCGGGTTCGGCGCTATTGTGCACGGCAGGGCGAACATGTGGCTGCACTCGGCTCCTGGGAGCATGCTGAGAGCGCGACGGTGCTCGGACGCGAGCTATGGCTGCTGTTGGTGCGGAGGCGATGAGGCATGGCGGCTGGGAGCTTCTGCGTCCGTGCAACTACGGCCTATAGGACGCGGGCGACCATGGGAGTAGGGGGAAAAGAAGCAGCGGCTCACCGCGGATCTGCTGGTGCTGCTGGCAAGGCAGGGGAGGCACGGGGTCCGGCGAATCAACGGCGCAGATCACCGGCACCCGAGGTCGAGGACGGCGGCGTTGGCGGGGAAGAAGGCCGTCCGGGCTTGCGTTCTTTTGCTTGGAGGCGCGAGGCGTCGCGGCGGAGTCGATGGGCATGTCGGTAGGGGGTGCGGTGGCCGGTGGCCATGGCTACGGCGAGCGGCGGGCTTCGGCTGCTTTCGGTGGTCGCGTGGGAGAAAGAGCAGAGAGGGGAGGGAGGTCCAAAGAGAGGAGGGAACAGCGAGAGGGGCCAGGGCGTTCTCCAGACGCGTCAGGTAGGCTCGGGGGCGCCTCGGTGGCAAGCAGGAGGTGGCCAGGGGTGGCTGCGCACGTCCACACGCAGCAGCTCCTGCTGGCGCCGGGAAGAAGACGACTGGCACTGGGCCGCACAGTGTTGGGCTGTCTGGTGGGCTGGCAGGTGAGGCCAGGTAAGTGCTTCTCTCTCGTTTTCCTATTTTATGTTTTGCTTTCTTTGTTTATTTCTTTTGCCACTGTTTTCAAATAGAACAAATCCAAAGCCAGTGAAAAAATTCCTCTGAATATTTTTATGTTGCTGAATGGACTATTCCAAATGCACATAAAATGTTTCAGGGTATTTGGAAATATATTCTATACATGTTATGAATATAATTCCAAATGCAAATAAAATAATGATTTAAATTAAGTGCCCAAAATATTCCTTATTTTTGGTTTGGTGCAGAAACCTTTGCCAAAATATAACCAACATTATTTAAGGCCATTTTGGAAACATTGAATGCATTTTCCAGGGTTCTTTGCCCTTCTTTTAATTAAAATTTTGAGGCTTCAACAATTCTCAATTCAAGTTTCAAGAATTTAAATATGATGCATGGATGCAGATGCAACTATCTACAAGCAAAATTCTAGGGCCGTGACAACTCACCCCCACTAAACAAGAATCTCGTCCCGAGATTCAAGACGGGAGGTAAGAAGACAGAGGGGACACAAAGCTAAAACAATCTTCTCGATCCAATTGCCCTTCATAGGAACGTTGATTCCTGCTTCATGCTGGTCTTGATATCTTTGCTCTCGAGATCTTCATTCAACTCAATGACGACGAAAAGAGATTCTATAGGAAACGATCTCCTCGAAGGTTGAGCACTCAAGATCAACTCATGGAATGAGACGTGGGAACATCTCTTGAGTTGGGACATAAAACATGCATCAATATGGATGGATAGTAACAGATGATGAAGTTCGATTTGGTAGGCAACTATTCCACGCTTGAATAGATGGTGGATGCGTTTCAACGTAGCGAGGACTGAGTTGCCATGATTCCATAACGAGGCACCTTAGGGAAAGTGGCTCGTAGAACTATTCCCTTAAGTGGCAAAAAGAATTACTTTTGATACATAGATCATTGAAACTCTCTATGCTAGCCTAAGGCAATCACAATCGATCATTTGAAGGAGTTCGAAAGATTGGCATACTCAGACTAGAATGGATGATGTGGACTACCTTGTTAAAGACAACGCAATGGATGATTTTGCTTATCATCGGAAATGGATGGGACCCATGGTATGTCCACTTTTGAAGATGATCTTGGACAACAACTGCTGAAAAGGGCAGCCCATGGGAAATTGGTGCAATGGCGGTGCAAGCTGGGAACAAAATGCAACTGTTGGGAATGTTCCAACCATCATATCTGCCTGAGATTCAGATCCGATTGGTGATAGGATACTTCAGACTCAGCATGTCTGAAAAGAAAGTTTGCAACACAAACCGACGAGATGACGTTGCGAGATTCTCGAGAAATGAACTATGATAGCAGGCTCCAAAACATGAGTTGGTTCTGCTACATACATGTGAGCATGTTGTCCAAGACAAGCATGACCACATAGTAGTCTTATAATAAAACACTATCGAGTCTAGGTGGGGAACCATCATCAAGGATTTCGAAGTCTTTACGCAAGTCCATGGATTAGATCCCAAGCATAGACTTATTTTCCTTGAACAAGTCAATCAGTGGCTTGGTGTGCTAGGGATTCATGTAGAATGAAGGTTGCAAGTCTCCAGACCACAGAATACTTCGCACATGTGCATGACTGACTTGGGATGATTCCAGAGGAAGCGAAACAAACTTTCTCAAATTCATGGCGGCAACTTGCACCTAATGCACGTGAACTTCGAGAAAATCACTTCTTACACCAAGCATATACTTCATGAACGGGACATGAAGATAATGCTTACAAAAGTTTCCAACACTAGCTTTAATGTTCAACATAATCATGGAGATGATAAATATGCTGCTGATGGGCTCAACAACAATTCATCAAGATTTCCATATAGACGGAATCCCATAACTATGTGAGCAAAGTGATAGCATTGGTCAGACGAGAAGATATAATGATGTATGCTCGAGGGATCAACCACGAGTAAGACAACATTATGAACATCGTTGGTTCTGATTTGATTTGATGATAGCCCATACTCAAATCAAAGATTGGGTAAGACAATAGGTCCAACAACTGATCACGAGGACCAATTGATGAAGATATCATCTTTCTTCAACACACACACACACACACACACAGAAGATATCCCTTAGAGATGAACTAAATTAAGCAAAGCTTTTACCTTCCAACTCTCCAAGTTGTTGTCTAGCTCAACCAACTAGCTCAGGGATATCCAACCCAGATTCCTGGAGAAGGGTGATTTATAAGAAAACCAACTTGATCACGAAACCAACATAGCGGTTAGGTGACAACCAGGTAATACTTCTGAGAAGATCTTCGGAAAATCACGAACCACCGATATGTCACTAAGCTCGAGAAAAATCTTGCTTCTCAGGCAAATGACATGATCAAATAAGCAAGGATTGGCACTATCCTAACTCATTGATCGAAAAGTGCACTGAAATAAGGCTAGGTAGCACGATCAACCATAGGGTGATGTTCAAAAATCAACACGCTAAGAATGAGGTTATTGTCCATTTAACTACCAAGCAACGGAGTTGCTAGGAGTATAGATTTCACGCATCACGATTCACTTGTCGGTGTTCCGGTTACAATAACACGGGGACCGAGGAATGAATAATGATGGCAAGAAGTATCACTGTATCAAGAGTTCATAGGATGGTGTGCAATTTCCATGACATTCTTGATATAAAGATGGTAATACTCCAAGGTAGAACAGAATCAAAAGCTGGATTGGCATTTGATTTGCGGATTACAACTGCTTTGACCCAATCCTGGATATGGATGAGGTACTGGAGTTTGTTTCTCCTAGTCATTCTGGAATAGAATGGCTTGACGAACCACAAGAGTAATAGGCATCGATAACACGAGTGCACGACTACTCCTGACTACAAATTGATAGACGGAGGTCAGAAGACAACTAATGAGGGACAACTCAAAGAATATATGATTTTCTGAGTTATGGATGCATGGATTAGCGTGTTATTTCTTCCGGATAACCCATGCAGAAAGGTTGAACTGGCAGAGTCACAATATAGAATGGAGAACTCATCGAAAGCACTCCTGTTGTGATCTTTTGGTTCAAGAGAACTCCTGCCATATTGGTTCATGGTATTGGAAGAACGATGTACCACGGACCTCGAGGACTATCGCAAAGGTTACTAATATCCTAAAGGAACTAGCAAACACTATCAACACGAGGTAAGTAGTGTGAATCTCGGGTTCAAAAACCCAGAAATAGAATGCCTACTAACTAAATGGCATCACGGGATGCTTTCAAGAATAATGGCCAGAATCATCACACTAGGGATACAAAAGCATTGCTAAATTACTGAGTGGTTCTCGAAGACACCTAGGGTCATAATACTAACTCCAACATACATGTCAAGGCAACAGAGTACCTCAACAGACTGATTAGTGTGCTTAATCTAGCCCATAGGAACATTGAGAATGGGAAGAAGGGATTTACAAATGCATCAGATTGTTTAGAAACCTGGGATGACTCGGACAGCATAACGGCTGTAAATGCTCAAAAAGATTTGAGACATCTTGCAAAATGGTGGCATAACCACTTAACATCGCAATATCAAGGTTCTGAGATCAACTGTCAACACACAGAAGTAGTAGGAACTGAACTGGGGCTTGAAACCAACATTCTTACAAGTCTATGGACTAGTAACACGTGATCCTAATAGAAAGATGAGAAGCCTAGTTCTTAATCCCCGTAGAAGAGAAGAGGATGACTCAGCTCAGAAGGGCATAAGGTAAAGGAGTAAAAAGAGCCTTACGTTCCCTTCCACAATCAATTCCCTTACATAACTAAAGAATTTCTAGACTCGACTTCGACCAGTTTGGCTTGGTAATCCTACAGGCAGTCAGGCTCTGATACCAAAGCTGTCAGAACCCCGATTCTAAGTCACACCAATCTAGCATGTAACACATCATATCACTTTGCGGCCTCACGCACGGTATTCCCACGGGTGCCACCTTACCTGGCCCGGGACCGTTTGCGCCTTTTGGCTCACGTATATGATAGTGTCGCTAGCATCCATATGACAGAGAACCCGGGCCGACATGACTAGTCGTGAACCCAAAGTGGCACTAACTTACGGGGACAGGCATACATGAACCAGCATCGAACGTGTCGGTCATCAGCGTGTGAATCCAGGCTGTAGCAACTGGGCTAACAGGACTCCGGGAACCCGGGCTGTAGCAGGCTAGCATGACTCCAGAAGTCACCGCGTGACATTTCCCCGAAGGGACAGACACAGGAACGAAGTGGATCACATGCCGGCCAGTCTAAGTGTTCTGGAGCAGTAGTAACTGGGCTAGAAGGACTCAGGTAAACCGGGCTATAGCAGACTACCATGGCTCAGTGGAAGCACTAGACTACATTTCCCCATAAGAGAGGCTACCAAGGATAAACAACTTGGTTGTCGGATCCCACACATACCAAGCACTTCAAAATCATACACACAATATGCTCGATATGTGCAAATACAACATGGCATCACAACAAGGCTCTACGACTCAAAGTATTTATTCATTAGGCTCCGAAGAGCCAGATATTACAAACATGGGTCTCATGACCCAGCAATCAAGTCATACAAGCAATAGCACAAGTGGAAGCTTAAACATGTCTGAGTACAGACATCTACAAATGAAAAAGGCTGAGAAGCCTGGCTATCTACAAGACCCTCCTGGGGTACAAGATCGTAGCTGAGGTAACAAGCTAAACGTCGAAATCCACGCGGAACTACTAGCAAGACTGAAGTCTCTCTGCAAAAACATAAATTAAGCAAACGTGAGTACAAATGTACCCAGCAAGACTTACATCAGAACTATCTACATATGCATCAGTGTAGCGACCCGACCTCAAACGGTCAAGTCTCTATGCTTCAGTGTCATCCCTGGATCGGTAATGCTGACACACACAGTACTCGAAGGATTTATAACAGAGTAGCAATCACACACTTATTACATCGAATGTCTCAAAAGAGAACTTATTACAATAAATATGGCCTCAGGCCATCTAATACGATAACAGCGGAAGGCTTGGAAGATAAAGTGAGTCCATCAACTCCAACGGCATAGCTGAGCTGCACGGCAACGACCTAACGAACCTTACTCCTCGTCTGAAAAGTCTGCAACATAATACGTTGCAGCCCGAAAACGGGTCATCACATGGAATATGCTGGCAATATAACACAGTAGAGCAAGAACAGAATAATGCTATCACTACATGCATATTTGGCTGGTGGAAAGCTCTATGGTTATAGATTTTACGAAAAGCCAATTTTTCCCTACAATAAAGGAATAAGTTTTATTTTAACTATCATGGTAGTTGAAACATCATTGAGAAGGTTCCTCCAACTCAATCCCAATTAAAGTAATTATCAACCCAACAATATTAATTTAGAGTGATGAGATACTTAGGATACTCCAAGTACTAGATACTCAAGATTGTCCATAACCGGGGACACGGCTAACCATGATTAGATTGTACACTCTGCAGAGGTTTGCGCACTTTTCCCCACAAGACTCGATCTCCTCCGTTGGATTTCTCGCACTACATGGTGTTTGAGAAACGGATGACGGAGACACAGTCTTTCAGAAACATTAACTCTTTACTCCGGGCAGACCATACCAAACCTACATCCCTCTACCTGCTGATCCACCTCTTCAAGAGCTCATGCAACTTACTCAACTTTGCTACAGCCCATAATAGCTTGTGGCTGCACACGGAAGATTCTAGCATGAAAATATCTTAGTTCCCTTTGAGCCTGGGTGGCGGACCTTAGGATGATCACACGGGTACTCCGGGATATCCTAGGACAACACTGGATTCTCCAGGTGCCCGACAAGCAATCCACCCAAATGTGTATTTAAGTTGCCACCTTAAGTTGAACCATTAATTAACAATCTCACATATGTCATGGATTCACTCACCCAAACAACGTCTACGAGCATAGCATAGCAATATAAGCAATACGTAGAAGTAACTCCCAAGGGTTTGATAGTAACAGGGCAATAGGTTCTACCTCATCAACTACTTCCCAATACCCACAAGTTAAATAACATCCTAATCATGCAGTGTTTGAGGATTGGAGCTAATGCATAAAAACTGGGTATGAAAAGAGTATGATCAATGTGTTACTTGCCTTGCTGACGATCTACAAAACCTAGGGACTCGTAGTAGCACGCTTCGCACTCCGGGAAATCTATCGCAAACAAACAATAGCATACATAAGCAATCAAGCAAAGACGCATGGGCAAAACTCAAATAAGAAGAATTGACCAGAAAGTTCAACTTAAGAACTCCGGTTTGCAAAAAGAATCAAATCAAACGGAGCAACGAAACTCAAACTGCGAAAGAAACAAGATCCGTTTACTAATCTGAACTCAAGTCAAGTTTTACAGTACCAAAATCTTGTTCAAGTTGGTTAAACGAAAAGAGGGTTTCGAGACGAAGATCTAGGCGCTTGAATCGCCTGATTCCGATAAACGAGCGAAAAGATAAACTGAAACGAAAATCGGATCAGAAATCGCGATCGAAAATAATCGCGGAAAATCCGAGAAAAAGAAAAACTGACAAACAGGCTCACGAACGAATGTTCATTGTCTGCGGTTAAACGGTGAAAACCGTTCGTTAAAACAAACATAAAACGGGCGTTCGCTAAATAACTAAACCGAAAATAAACCGAACCGGATAAAAAAACGGATCTAGGGTTTTGAAAAAAAAACAAAACGGTTTTCTCATGAAAACCGAGGCGGCTACCTCGGGTCGGGCGAGGTCCGGCGACTCCGGCGCGGCGGCGGCAGCGGCGGGCGGCGTGGCGCGGGGCTGCG
>NC_057799.1:163394477-163410656 GCF_018294505.1 Triticum aestivum | reverse complement strand
CAGTGCGGGCGGCGGCGGCTGCGGCACATGGCGGAGGCGGCGCGGCGGGATTAGGGTTAGGGTGCGGGTGGCGACTGGGCTGGCTTGGGGCTTGGGGTCTCGGGCTTTAAAGGCCGGCCCGAGGAGTACTGGCCGGTTACGGCCCGGAGTCGGTTCACTTTTTTTAAATAATTCTAACGTGCAGAAAAAGAAAGAAAAGAAATACTAAACGGACTCCAAAAATTCCGAAATAAATTTTCCACGTCCTCTAAAAATAGGCCAGACAAGGTGAACATTTATTTGGGCCTAAAATGCAATTTTGAAAAATGCATATTTTCCTAAATCAAATAAAATAGCGACAAAACTCCGAATAAAATCCAATATTTGATTTTAATATTTTTCCTCCAATATTTCGTTTATTTTGGAGAAGTCATATTATCTCCTCTCATATATTTGAATATGAAATATTTTCGGAGAGCAAAATAATTAAAACAAATAATCCTCGTTTCAATATTTGATAAAATTCAAATATGAAAACAGGAAATCCCCAACTCTCTCCGAGGGTCCTTGAGTTGCTTAGGATTTCGAGGATCGCGAAACGAAATGCTGCAAAAATATGATATGCATGAATGATCTATGTATAACATTCCAAATTGAAAATTTGGGATGTTACAAACCTACCCCCCTTAAGATGAATCTCGCCCTCGAGATTCGGGGGGTGCTAGAAAATAGGTGTCGGTGGTCTTTGCGAAGATCATCCTCTCGTTCCCAGGTGGCTTCATCCTCGGTATGGTGGCCCCACTGAACTTTGCAAAACATGATAACCTTGCTGCGGGTGACTCGGCTGGCAAATTCAAGAATCCTGACTGGCTTCTCCTCATAGGTCAAATCACTGTCCAACTGAATCGCCTCCAAAGGTATTGTATCTCTTAACGGTATATCGACCATCTCAGCATGACACTTCTTCAGCTGTGAAACATGAAATACATCATGAACTCCTGACAGTCCTTCAGGTAACTCCAACTTGTAGGCAACTTCTCCCATACATTCCAAAACACGATACAGTCCTACAAATCTCGGGGCTAACTTTCCCTTAACTCCAAAACGTTTCACTCCTCGCAAGGGTGATACTCGCAGATATGCTCTGTCTCCAATTTCATAGGTTACCTCCTTGCGTTTCGGATCTGCATAACTCTTCTGTCTGGACTGAGCTACCTTCAGTCTATCTCGGATCAACTTAACTTTCTCTTCAAACTCCTTGATCAAGCCTGGTCCAAACAACTGTCGGTCTCCAACTTCATCCCACATCAACGGTGTTCTGCACCTTCGTCCATACAGGGCTTCGAACGGTGCCATCTTCAAACTGGCTTGGTAGCTATTGTTGTATGAGAACTCCGCGTAGGGAAAATTGTCATCCCAACTAGATCCATAATCCAGCGCACAGGCCCTCAACATGTCCTCCAGAATCTGGTTGACTCTCTCGGTCTGTCCATCCGTCTGCGGGTGAAATGTTGTACTGAACTCCAATCTCGTTCCCAAAGTCTGGCGTAGTTGATGCCAAAACTTTGAGGTAAACTGTGTTCCTCTATCTGATACGATGGTCCTCGGAACTCCATCTAGACATACGATCCTGGTCATATATATCTTGGCCAACTTCGCACTTGTATAGGTTGTTTTCACTGGGATAAAGTGAGCTACTTTGGTCAAGCGAACGACTACTACCCATATAGAATCATATCCTGATTTGGTCCTGGGCAATCCGGTGATAAAATCCATGCCAAGTTTATCCCACTTCCATTCGGGTATCGGCATAGGCTGTAACAATCCTGCTGGCTTTTGATGTTCTGGCTTCACTCTCTGGCATACATCACATACGGCTACATACTCGGCAATATCCTTCTTCATACCTGTCCACCAGAAACGTTCCTTCAAATCCAAATACATCTTGGTGTTTCCGGGGTGTATCGAGTATGGTGAGTCATGAGCATCCTGAAGTATTAACTTCCTGATCTCTGTGTTATTGGGCACATAAACAAGGTCCTCAAACCATAAGGTGTCGTGCTCATCCTCACGAAAACCTTTGGCCTTTCCTTTGCTCATTCTCTCTTTTATCTCGACAATCTCTTTGTCATCCTTCTGAGCTTCTCGAATCTTCCCTAACAATGTAGACTGAACCTCCATTGTTGCAACAAAACCTCTAGGAACAATCTCCAATCGGAGTTCCCTGAGATCCTCTGCTAACTCCTTTGGTAATCCTGTGCTCACTAGGGTGTTAGCATAACTCTTCTGACTCAAAGCGTCTGCTACGACATTGGCCTTGCCTGGATGATAGTGCAGCTTCATGTCATAATCCTTTATAAGCTCCAACCATCTCCTCTGCCTAAGGTTCAGCTCTTCTGTGTGAAGATGTACTTCAAACTCTTATGATCCGTGTACACATCACAACGGTTTCCAATAAGGTAATGCCTCCAAGTCTTGAGCGCATGCACTACTGCTGCTAACTCCAAATCATGCGTGGCATAATTCAATTCGTGCGGTTTTAGTTATCGTGAGGCATACGAAACAACTCTTCTGTCCTGCATAAGCACACTTCCAAGTCCTAGGTGAGAAGAGTCGCAATACACTTGGAAATCCTTGCGTATATCCGGCAGAATCAGCACTGGGGCTGTAGTCAAACGTTTCTTTAACTCCTGAAAGCTTGCCTCACATTCTTCCGTCCATTTAAATTTGGTATCCTTCTTCAATAACTCCGTCATTGGCTTCGCAATCTTGGAAAAATTCTCAATGAATCTTTGGTAGTATCCCGCGAGTCCAAGAAAACTGCGGATCTCGCTAACTGAAGTGGGTGCCAACCATTCAGTGAATGACTGAACCTTGGTGGGGTCTACCACTATACCTTCTCCTGATATAACATGCCCAAGGAATCCGACTTCCTTCAACCAAAACTCGCATTTGCTGAACTTGGCATACAACTGGTGTTCCCTGAGTTTCTCGAGAACTAAACGCAAATGCTCTTGGTGCTCCTCCTCATTCTTCGAGTATACCATTATATCATCAATGAACACCACAACAAACTTATCCAAATATTCCATGAACACTTTGTTCATCATGCTCATGAAATAGGCAGGGGCGTTAGTCAGTCCAAATGATTGAAGGAAATATGCCCTAGAGGCAATAATAAAGTATTATTTATTTCCTTATATCATGATAAATGTTTATTATTCATGCTAGAATTGTATTAACCGGAAACATAATACATGTGTGAATACAAAGACAAACAGAGTGTCACTAGTATGCCTCTACTTGACTAGCTCGTTAATCAAAGATGGTTATGTTTCCTAGCCGTAGACATGAGTTGTCATTTGATTAACGGGATCACCTCATTAGGAGAATGACGTGATTGACTTGACCCATTCCGTTAGCTTAGCACCCGATCGTTTAGTATGTTGCTATTGCTTTCTTCATGACTTATACATGTTCCTATGGCTATGAGATTATGCAACTCCCGTTTACCGGAGGAACACTTTGTGTGCTACCAAATGTCACAACGTAAATGGGTGATTATAAAGGTGCTCTACAGGTGTCTCCAAAGGTACTTGTTGGGTTGGCGTATTTCGAGATTAGGATTTGTCACTCCGATTGTCGGAGAAGTATCTCTGGGCCCACTCGGTAATGCACATCACTATAAGCCTTGCAAGCATTGTGACTAATGAGTTAGTTGCAGGATGATGTATTACGGAACGAGTAAAGAGACTTGCCAGTAACGAGATTGAACTAGGTATCGAGATACCGACGATCGAATCTCGGACAAGTAACATACCGATGACAAAGGGAACAACGTATGTTGTTATGCGGTCTGACCGATAAAGATCTTCGTAGAATATGTGGGAGCCAATATGGGCATCCAGGTCCCGTTATTGGTTATTGACCGGAGAGGTGTCTCGGTCATGTCTACATAGTTCTCGAACCCGTAGGGTCCGCACGCTTAACGTTACGATGACAGTTTTATTGAGTTTTGATGTACCGAAGGAGTTCAGAGTCCCGGATGAGATCGGGGACATGACGAGGAGTCTCAAAATGGCCGAGACATAAAGATCGATATATTGGACGACTATATTCGGACTTCGGAAAGGTTCCGAGTGATTCGGGTATTTTTCGGAGTACCGGAGAGTTACGGAAATTCGTATTGGGCCTTAATGGACCATACGGGAAAGGAGAGAAAGACCCCAAAAGGTGGCCGCACCCCTCCCCATGGGCTAGTCCGAATTGGACTAGGGAGGGGGGGCGCCCCCTTCCTTCTTTCTCCTTCCCCCTTCCCTTCTCCTACTCCCACAAGGAAAGGAGGAGTCCTACTCCCGGTGGGAGTAGGACTCCCCCCCTTGGGCGCGCCACCACCTCTTGGCCGGCCCTCTCCTCCTTGCTCCTTTATATACGGGGGCAGGGGGCACCCCAAGGACACACTTGATATACGATATTTTAGCCGTGTGCGGTGCCCCCCTCCACCATATTACACCTCGATAATACCATAGCGGAGCTTAGGCGAAGCCTTGCGTCGGTGGAACATCATCATCGTCACCACGCCGTCGTGCTGACGAAACTCTCCCTCAACACTCGGCTGGATCGGAGTTCGAGGGACGTCATCGAGCTGAACGTGTGTAGAACTCGGAGGTGCCGTACGTTCGGTACTTGATCGGTCGGATCGTGAAGACGTACTACTACATCAACCGCGTTGTGATAACGCTTCCGCTGTCGGTCTACGAGGGTACGTGGACAACACTCTCCGCTCTCGTTGCTATGCATCACCATGATCTTGCGTGTGCGTAGGAATTTTTTTTAAATTACTGCGTTCCCCAACAGTGGCATCCGAGCCTGGTTTTATGCGTTGATGCTATGCACGAGTAGAACACAAGTGAGTTGTGGGCGATATAAGTCATACTGCTTACCAGCATGTCATACTTTGGTTCAGCGGTATTGTGAGATGAAGCGGCCCAGACCGACATTACGCGTACGCTTACGCAAGACTGGTTTCACCGTTGCGAGCACTCGTTGCTTAAAGGTGACCGGCGGGTGTCTGTCTCTCTCACTTTAGTTGAACCGAGTGTGGCTACGCCCGGTCCTTGCGAAGGTTAAAACAGCACCAACTTGACAAACTATCGTTGTGGTTTTGATGCGTAGGTAAGAACGGTTCTTGCTAAGCCCGTAGCAGCCACGTAAAACTTGCAACAACAAAGTAGAGGACGTCTAACTTGTTTTTGCAGGGCATGTTGTGATGTGATATGGTCAAGACATGATGTGATATAATTTGTTGTATGAGATGATCATGTTTTGTAACCGAGTTATCGGCAACTGGCAGGAGCCATATGGTTGTCGCTTTATTGTATGAAATGCAATCGCCATGTAATAGTTTCATTTTATCACTAAGCAGTAGCGATAGTTGTAAAAGCAATTAGTTGGCGAGACGACAACGATACTACGATGGAGATCAAGGTGTCGCGCCGATGACGATGGTGATCATGACGGTGCCTCGGAGATGGAGATCACGAGCACGGTGCTTCGGAGATGGAGATCACAAGCACAAGATGATGATGGCCATATCATATCACTTATATTGATTGCATGTGATGTTAATCTTTTATGCATCTTATCTTGCTTTGATTGACGGTAGCATTATAAGATGATCTCTCACTAAAATTTCAAGATAAAGTGTTCTCCCTGAGTATGCACCGTTGCGAAAGTTCTTCGTGCTGAGACACCACGTGTTAATCGGGTGTGATAGGCTCTATGTTCAAATACAACGGGTTCAAAACAGTTGCACACGCGGAATACTCAGGTTAAACTTGACGAGCCTAGCATATGCAGATATGGCCTCGGAACACAGAGACCGAAGGTCGAGCGTGAATCATATAGTAGATATGATCAACATAGTGATGTTCACCATTGAAACTACTCCATCTCACGTGTTAATCGGACATGGTTTAGTTGATTTGGATCACGTAATCACTTAGATGATTAGAGGGATGTCTATCTAAGTGGGAGTTCTTAAGTAATATGATTAATTGAACTTAAATTTATCATGACCTTAGTCCTCATAGTATTTTTGCAAATTATGTTGTAGATCAATAGCTCGCGTTGTTGCTTTCCTGTGTTTATTTTTGATATGATTCCTAGAGAAAATTATGTTGAAAGATGTTAGTAGCAAAGATGCGGATTGGATCCGTGATCTGAGGATTATCCTCATTGCTGCACAGAAGAATTATGTCCTTGATGCACCGCTAGGTGACAGACCTATTGCAGGAGCAGATGCAGACGTTATGAACGTTTGGCTAGCTCAATATGATGACTACTTGATAGTTTAGTGCACCATGCTTAACGGCTTAGAATCGGGACTTCAAAGACGTTTTGAACGTCATGGACCATATAAGATGTTCCAGGAGTTGAAGTTAATATTTCAAGCAAATACCCGAGTTGAGAGATATGAAGTCTCCAACAAGTTCTATAGCTAAAAGATGGAGGAGAATTGCACAACTAGTGAGCATGTGCTCAGATTGTCTGGGTACTACAATCACTTGAATCAAGTGGGAGTTAATCTTCCAGATAAAATAGTGATTGACAGAATTCTCTAGTCACCATCACCAAGTTAGTAGAACTTCGTGATGAACTACAGTATGCAAGGGATGACGAAAGTAATTCCCGAGCTCTTCGTGATGCTGAAATCGAAGAAGGTAGAAATCAAGAAAAACATCAAGTGTTGATGGTTGACGAGACCACTAGTTTCAAGAAAAGGGCAAAGGGAAGAAGGGGAACTTCAAGAAGAACGGCAAGCAAGTTGCTGCTCAAGTGAAGAAGCCTAAGTCTGGTCCTAAGCCTGAGACTAAGTGCTTCTACTGCAAAGGGACTGGTCACTGGAAGCGGAACTACCCCAACTATTTGGTGGATAAGAAGGATGGCAAAGTGAACAAAGGTATATTGGATATACATGTTATTGATGTGTACTTTACTAGTGTTTATAGCAACCCCTCGGTATTTGATACTGGTTCAGTTGCTAAGAGTAGTAACTCGAAACAGGAGTTGCAGAATAAACAGAGACTAGTAAAAAAAGGCGAGGTGACGATGTGTGTTGAAGTAGTTCCAAGATTGATATGATCATCATCGCACACTCCCTGTACTTTCGGGATTAGTGTTGAAACTAAATAAGTGTTATTTGGTGTTTTCATTGAGCATGAATATGATTTGATCATGTTTATTGCAATACGGTTATTCATTTAAGTTAGAGAACAATTGTTGTTCTGTTTACATGAATAAAAACCTTCTATGGTCATACACACCAACGAAAATGGTTTGTTGGATCTCGATCCTAGTGATACACATATTCATAATATTGAAGCCAAAAGATGCAAAGTTAATAATGATAGTGCAACTTATTTGTGGCACTGCCGTTTAGGTCATATTGGTGTAAAGCGCATGAGAAACTCCATACTGATGGGATTTTGGAATCACTTGATTATGAATCACTTGATGCTTGCGAACCGTGCCTCATGGGCAAGATGACTGAAACGCCGTTCTCCGGAACTATGGAGAGAGCAACAGATTTGTTGGAAATCATACATACAGATGTATGTGGTCCGATGAATATTGAGGCTCGTAGCAGGTATCATTATTTTCTGACCTTCACAGATGATTTGAGTAGATATGGGTATATCTACTTGATGAAACACAAGTCTGAAACATTTGAAAAGTTCAAAGAATTTCAGAGTGAAGTGGAGAATCATCGTAACAAGAAAATAAAAGTTTCTACGATCTGATCGTGGAGGAGAATATTTGAGTTACAAGTTTGGTCTTCATTTGAAACAATGCGGAATAGTTTCACAACTCACGCCACCTAGAACACCACAGCGTAATGGTGTGTCCGAACGTCATAAACGTGCTTTATTAGATATGGTGCGATATATGATGTCTCTTACCGATCTACCACTATCGTTTCGGGGTTATGCATTAGAGACAGCTGCATTCACGTTAAATAGGGTACCATCTAAATCCGTTGAGATGACATCTTATGAACTGTGGTTTAGCAAGAAACCAAAGTTGTCGTTTCTTAAAGTTTGGGGTTGCGATGCTTATGTGAAAAAGTTTCATCCTGATAAGCTCAAACCCAAATCGGAAAAATGTGTCTTCATAGGATACCCAAAGGAGACAGTTGGGTACACCTTCTATCACAGATCCGAAGGCAAGACATTCGTTGCTTAGTATGGAGCCTTTCTAGAGAAGGAGTTTCTCTCGAAAGAAGTGAGTGGAAGGAAAGTAGAACTTGATGAGGTAACTGTACCTGCTCCCTTATTGGAAAGTAGTTCATCACAGAAATCTGTTCCTGTGACTCCTACACGAATTACTGAGGAAGTTAATGATGATGATCATGGAACTTCAGATCAAGTTATTGCTGAACCTCGTAGGTCAACCAGAGTAAGATCCGCACCAGAGTGGTACGGTAATCCTGTTCTGGAGGTTATGTTACTAGACCATGACGAACCTACGAACTATGAAGAAGCGATGGTGAGCCCAGATTCCGTGAAATGGCTTGAGGCCATGAAATCTGAGATAAGATCCATATATGAGAACAAAGTATGCACTTTGATTGACTTGCCCAATGATCGGCGGGCCATTGAGATTAAATGGATCTTAAGAGGAAGACAGACAGTGATAGTAGTGTTACTGTCTACAAAGCTAGAATTGTCGCAAAAAGGTTTTCGACAAGTTCAAGGTGTTAACTACGATGAGAGTTTCTCACTCGTATCTATGCTTAAGTCTGTCTGAATCATGTTAGCAATTGCCGCATTTTATGAAATATGGCAAATGGATAAACAAAACTGCATTTCTTAATGGATTTATTAAAGAAAGAGTTGTATATGATGCAACCAGGAGGTTTTGTCAATCCTAAAAGTGCTAAACAAAATATGCAAGCTCCAGCGATCCATCTATGGACTGGTGCAAGCATCTCGGAGTTGGAATATACGCTTTGATAAGTTGATCAAAGGATATAGTTTTATACAGACTTGCGGTGAAGCCTGTATTTACAAGAAAGTGAGTGGGAGCACTACAGCATTTCTGATAAGTATATGTGAATGACATATTGTTAATCAGAAATAATGTAGAATTATTGTGCAAAGCATAAAGGAGTGTTTGAAAGGAGTTTTTCAAAGATAGACCTCGGTGAAGCTGCTTACATATTGAGCATCAAGATCTATAGAGATAGATGAAGACGCTTGATAAGTTTTTCAATGAGTACATACCTTAACAAGATTTTGAAGTAGTTCAAAATAGAACAGTCAAAGAAAGAGTTCTTGCCTGTGTTACAAGGTGTGAAATTGAGTAAAGACTCAAAGCCCGACCACGGCAAAAGATAGAAAGAGAATGAAAGTCATTCCCTATGCCTTGGCCATAGGTTCTATAAAGTATGCCATGCTGTGTACCAGATCTATTGTATACCCTACACTGATTTTGGCAAGGGAGTACAATAGTGATCTAGGAGTAGATCACTGGACAGCGGTCAAAATTATCCTTAGTGGAATAAGGATATGTTTCTCGATTATGGAAGTGACAAAAGGTTCGTCGTAAAGGGTTACGTCGATGCAAGTTTTGACACTAAATCTAGATGACTCTAAGTCTCGGTCTAGATACATATTGAAAGTGGGAGCAATTAGCTAGAGTAGCTCCGTGCAGAGCATTGTAGACATAGAAATTTGCAAAATACTTACGGATCTGAATGTGACAGACCCGTTGACTAAAATTATCTCACAATCAAAACATGATCACACCTTAGTACTCTTTGGGTGTTAATCACATAGCGATGTGAACTAGATTATTGACTCTAGTAAACCCTTTGAGTGTTGGTCACATAGAGGTGTGAACTATGGGTGTTAATCACATGGTGATGTGAATTATTAATGTTAAATCACATGGCGATGTGAACTAGATTATTGACTCTAGTGCAAGTGGGAGACTGAAGGAAATATGCCCTAGAGGCAATAAAAAGTATTATTTATTTCCTTATATCATGATAAATGTTTATTATTCATGCTAGAATTGTATTAACCGAAAACATAATACATGTGTGAATACATAGACAAACAGAGTGTCACTAGTATGCCTCTACTTGACTAGCTCGTTAATCAAAGATGGTTATGTTTCCTAGCCATAGACATGAGTTGTCATTTGATTAACGGGATCACCTCATTAGGAGAATGACGTGATTGACTTGACCCATTCCGTTCCCGCTATTGGTAGCCAATATGGGCATCCAGGTCCCGCTATTGGTTATTGACTGGAGAGGTGTCTCGGTCATGTCTACATAGTTCTCGAACCCGTAGGGTCCGCATGCTTAACGTTACGATGACAGTTTTATTGAGTTTTGATGTACCGAAGGAGTTCGGAGTCCCGGATGAGAACGGGGACATGACGAAGAGTCTCGAACTGGCCGAGACGTAAAGATCGATATATTGGACGACTATATTCGGAGTTCGGAAAGGTTCTGAGTGATTCGGGTATTTTTCGGAGTACCGGAGAGTTACGGGAATTCGTATTGGGCTTAGTGGGCCATACGGGAAAGGAGAGAAAGACCCCAAAAGGCGGCCGCACCCCTCCCCATGGGCTAGTCCGAAATGGACTAGGGAGGGGGGCACCCCCTTCCTTCTTTCTCCTTCCCCCTTCCCTTCTCCTACTCCCACAAGGAAAGGAGGAGTCCTACTCCCGGTGGGAGTAGGACTCCCCCCCTTGGGCGCGCCACCTCCCCTTGGCCGGCCCTCTCCTCCTTGCTCCTTTATATACGGGGGCAGGGGGGCACCCCAAGGACACACTTGATATACGATATTTTAGCCGTGTGCGGTGCCCCCTCCACCATATTACACCTCGATAATACCATAGCGGAGCTTAGGCGAAGCCCCGTCGGTGGAACATCATCATCGTCACCACGCCGTCGTGCTGACGAAACTCTCCCTCAACACTCGGGTGGATCGGAGTTCGAGGGACGTCATCGAGCTGAACGTGTGTAGAACTCGGAGGTGCCGTACGTTCGGTACTTGATCGGTCGGATCGTGAAGACGTACGACTACATCAACCGCATTGTGATAACGCTTCCGCTGTCGGTCTATGAGGGTACGTGGACAACACTCTCCCCTCTCGTTGCTATGCATCACCATGATCTTGCGTGTGCGTAGGAATTTTTTTGAAATTACTACGTTCCCCAACAATGACATGACCGTATATTCATACAACCCGTACCGTGTGGTGAATGCTGTCTTTGGTATATCCTTC
The DNA here is from genome assembly GCF_018294505.1 of Triticum aestivum. Lineage (NCBI taxonomy): Eukaryota > Viridiplantae > Streptophyta > Magnoliopsida > Poales > Poaceae > Triticum > Triticum aestivum. The sequence continues at coordinate 163,399,373 of NC_057799.1, read as the reverse complement.
TCTCGAATCTTCAGCTGGTGATATCCTGATCGCAGATTGATCTTTGAAAACTCCTTAGCTCCTTGCAGTTGGTCAAACAAATCATTGATCATCGGCAGTGGGTATTTGTTCTTGATCGTCACCTCATTTAACACAGGATAATCAACAACCATTCTTAGAGACTTATCCTTCTTTTCAACCAAAAGCACTGGGGCTCCCCATGGTGATGAACTGCGTCAAATGTAACCTTTCTCCAATAACTCCTTGATCTGCTTCTTAATCTCCTCCAGATCATTTGCGGGCATCCGATAGGGTCTCTTTGATATTGGCCCTATACCTGGCAATAGCTCTATCAAAAACTCGATGTCTCGATCCGGTGGCATGCCTGGTAATTCCTCTGGAAAAACATCCGGGTAATCCTTCACTAAAGGCACTTCCTCCTGAACAACTCCCGTGAGGGTATTTACTTGGCTCCTCCTAGGCGCATGCCTAGATACATACTTATTCCTTTTCCCCTCCGGGGTGGTGAGATAAATTGACTTACTAGCACAATCAATGCTTCCTCCATACTTTTACATCCACTCCATGCCTAATATCACATCCAATCCTTGTGACTCCAAGATTATTAGGTCGGACGGAAAAACATGGCTACCAATGGTTAAGGGTATCTGGTCGCACCATCGACTAGCCATATACTCTACTCCAGGTGAACTCACTAACAGAGGGGTCCTAAGGGTTTGGGTTGGTAGTTTAAACTTATCCACGAATCCCCTTGATATGTATGAATGTGATGCACCAGTATCAAAAAGAACAAGGGCGGTAAAAGACTTAACCAAAAACTTACCTATAACCGCGTTTGGCTGCTCTTCAACCTCCTCCACGTTAACGTGGTTCACTTGTCCTTTGTTGAATGGATTGGGCTTCTTCCCAGCGCTCCCATTGCCGTTTCCATTCTTCGCTTCAGGGCACTCCGTGGCATAGTGTCCAGTCTTCCCGCACTTAAAGCAAGTAATGTGACTTAGATCTCTCTTGGCGGGTGTGGCTGGATTGGGGCGGTTCTGATTGTTGTTTGTTCCATTCCCAGTCCCATTCTTAGAACCATTGTGGTTATGCAAACTTCCTCCGGTGTGGTTATGACCTCCATGGTTATGAACAAGTCCTCCCGAGTTCGGGGTTAGGCGAGGCTTCTGCTGAGATCCTGAGTTATACCTCCCTTGCCCATACTTCCTCTTACGGCTCTCAATTTGCTGCTGCTTCCCTTCAATCATAAGAGCCTTATCTACCAACTCCTGGTAGTTGTTGAATGTTGCCACCATCAACTGCATGCTCATCTCATCATTCAGCCCTTCCATAAACTTCTCCTGCTTCGCGGCATCTGTGGCCACATCATCAGGGGCATAGCGAGATAACTTGCTAAACTCATCCACGTACTGAGCCACAGTACGGTTTCCCTGGCGTAAGTTGTGAAACTCACACTTCTTCATATTCATAGCTCCAGTTGAGACATGGGTTGTGCGGAAAGCTTGCTGAAACTGATCCCAAGTGACGTTGGCTATGGGGAAAGTGGCCGTATAATTCTCCCACCATGAGGCTGCTGGTCCATCCAATTGATGTGCGGCAAAGCGCACCTTCTCAGCCTTTGTGCATCCTCGGTGGTCAACTCCCTTCCAATACGGCATAGCCAATCATCAGCAACTATAGGCTCGGTGCTACTGGAAAACACCAGCGGCTGCAACCTCAGAAAGCGAGCTAAGTTGTCAACTGGAGGCGGGTTGTTGTTGTTGTTGCCCTGGTTCTGGACTAGCAATTGCATCAAGGCATTCTGCTGCTGGATCAACTGAGTGAGTTCTGGCGGGAAGGCAAATCCGGTGTCACGTCTCGGAGGCATCTGGCAGGTTTAGAGGGGAGAGATTAGAATAGAAAGGGGTCTAGTGAGAAAGCACTACCCATATGCACATGAGACAAACACAAACATTTCACTCAATCAATCAAGCAAGGGCATACAAACGGTCTAGAACTATCATAAAAGTGCTCAACTACTACTATATACATGGGAGAAATACTACTATAATTTGGTGGTCATCTAGAAATTTTGATCGGTGGAAGACTCCATGATGTCTGCTCCAGCTTCGTCTTCAAAGTCATCATCACTGGGGTTGGAGTCGGTGTCGTCGATGATGATGTAGTTCTCCGGGCAAGTGGAATCGTCGTCATCTCCTTCTGGCGCGGGGTCTCCCATGAATATTCCGATCTTCTTTATCAGGTCGTCATTCTTCTCCAATAGTGTTGCAATTTCCTCCTCATATCCATCGTGTGTAGACTTGAGTTCTTCTTTCAGCTCGGTGATCCTTGTCTTCGCCTTCTTCAATTCTAACATGTCTGCGCACATCAGATTCTCCTGGCGTCGAATGTGCTGGTTTAACTCCTGGATGAAAGCTGCAATGGATCTGCCCTTCTTGGTGCTGACCATCTCCCATTGCTCATCTCGGCGCCCACATATCTAGTAGATAGTGTCCTTAAGATCCTTGTTGTAGACTTCTCCAATGCGTCCCATGGTAATGTGGGCTGCCATGCTCTTGCCTAGACTCCAGGTGGGTGCTTCAAAAGAAAATTCTATGGGCTTAGTGGTTGGCGAGAACCTCCTTACTGGAACTTGAACTTGAATCATCCAGTGCTCCTCTTCTGGTAAGGTGGCATTGTACGTCCCGGTGAAGCTTGGTATTCCGATGTTCAAGTACCTAGTGACTTCCTTCAAGTGGCGTCCAAAGGGTGTGTCTTCATCTGGTTGTGCAAACTTGTTAATCAAATCCGCCATCCTAAAGAGTAGAAAATGGAGAGGAGTCAGAAATGAGTAGAGAAGAGTGACCTATGGCTTATCTTAGTGGTCGTGTCCTACACTCAGCGTGTGCTCTGATACCATCTTGTAGCGACTCGACCTCAAACGGTCAAGTCTCTGTGCTTCAGTGTCATCCCTGGATCGGTAATGCTGACACACACAGTACTCGAAGGATTTATAACAGAGTAGCAATCACACACTTATTACATCGATTGTCTCAAAAGAGAACTTATTACAATAAATATGGCCTAAGGCCATCTAATACGATAATAGCGGAAGGCTTGGAAGATAAAGTGAGTCCATCAACTCCAATGGCATAGCTGAGCTGCACGGCAACGACCTAACGAACCTTACTCCTTGTTTGAAAAGTCTGCAACATAATACGTTGTAGCCCAAAAACGGGTCAGCACATGGAATATGCTGGCAATATAACACACTAGAGCAAGAACAGAATAATGCTATCACTACATGCATATTTGGCTGGTGGAAAGCTCTATGGTTATAGTTTTTGCGAAAAGCCAATTTTTCCCTACAACAAAGGAATAAGTTTTATTTTAACTATCATGGTAGTTGAAACATCATTGAGAAGGTTCCTCCAACTCAATCCCAATTAAAGTAATTATCAACCCAACAATATTAATTTAGAGTGATGAGATACTTAGGATACTCCAAGTACTAGATACTCAAGATTTTCCATAACCGGGGACACGGCTAACCATGATTAGATTGTACATTCTGCAGAGGTTTGCGCACTTTTCCCCACAAGACTCGATCTCCTCCGTTGGATTTCTCACACTACATGGTGTTTGAGAAACGGACGAGACACAGTCTTTCGGAAACAATAACTCTTTACTTCGGGCAGACCGTACCAAACCTACATCCCTCTACCTGCTGATCCACCTCTTCAAGAGCTCATGCAACTTACTCAACTTTGCTAGAGCCCATAATAGCGTGTGGCTGCACACGGAAGATTCTAGCATGAAAATATCTCAGTTCCCTTTGAGCCTGGGTGGCGGACCTTAGGATGATCACACGGGTACTCCGGGATATCCTAGGACAACACTGGATTCTCCAGGTGCCCGACAAGCAATCCACCCAGATGTGTGTTTAAGTTGCCGCCTTAAGTTGAACCATTAATTAACAATCTCACATATGTCATGGATTCACTCACCCAAACCACGTCTACGAGCATAGCATAGCAATATAAGCAATACGTAGAAGTAACTCCCAAGGGTTTGATAGTAACAGGGCAATAGGTTCTACCTCATCAACTACTTCCCAATACCCACAAGTTAAATCACATCCTAATCATGCAGTGTTTGAGGATTGGAGCTAATGCATAAAAACTGGGTATGAAAAGAGTATGATCAATGTGTTACTTGCCTTGCTGACGATCTACAAAACCTAGGGACTCATAGTAGCACGCTTCGCACTCTGGGAAAACTATCGCAAACAAACAATATCATACATAAGCAATCATGCAAAGACGCACGGGCAAAACTCAAATAAGAAGAATTGACCAGAAAGTTCAACTTAAGAACTCCGGTTTGCAAAAAGAATCAAATCAAATGGAGCAACGAAACTCAAACTGCGAAAGAAACAAGATCCGTTTACCAATCTGAACTAAAGTCAAGTTTTACAGTACCAAAATCTTGTTCAAGTTGGTCAAACGGAAAGAGGGTTTCGAGACGAAGATGTAGGCGCTTGAATCGCCTGATTTCGATAAACGAGCGAAAAGATAAACTGAAACGAAAATCGGATCAGAAATCGCGATCGAAAATAATCGCGGAAAATCCAAGAAAAAGAAAAACTGATGAACAGGCTAACGAATGAACGTTCGCTGTCTGCGGTTAAACGGTGAAAACCATTCGTTAAAATGAACGTAAAACAGGCGTTCGCTAAATAACTAAACCGAAAATAAACCGAACCAGATAAAAAGAACGGAATCTAGGGTTTCAAAAAAACCAAAACGGTTTTCTCACGAAAACCGAGGCGGCTACCTCGGGTCCGGCGAGGTCAGGCGACTCCGGCGCGGCGGCAGCAGGGGCGGGCGGCGGCGCGGCGCGGGGCTGCGGCGGCAG
>NC_057799.1:163370618-163394291 GCF_018294505.1 Triticum aestivum | reverse complement strand
GCTGGCTCCAAAAAATGTTCACTTTTTTTTAAATAATTCTGACGTGCAGAAAAAGAAAGAAAAGAAATACTAAATGGACTCCAAAAATTCCTAAATAAATTTTCCCCGTCCTCTAAAAATAGGACGGACAAGGTGAACATTTATTTGGGCCTAAAATGCAATTTTGAAAAACGCATATTTTTCCTAATTCAAATAAAATAGCGACAAAACTCCGAATAAAATCGAATATTTGATTTTAATATTTTCCTCCAATATTTCATTTATTTTGGAGAAGTCATATTATCTCCTCTCATATATTTGAATATGATATATTTTTGGAGAGAAAAATAATTAAAACAAATAATCCTCGTTTCAATATTTGATAAAATTCAAATATGAAAACAGGGAAATCCCTAACTCTCTCCGAGGGTCCTTGAGTTGCTTAGGATTTCGAGGATCGCGAAACGAAATGCAGAAAAAATATGATATGCATGAATGATCTATGTATAACATTCCAAGTTGAAATTTTGGGATGTTATAATCAGTATCAACAAAGAGGGTGGTGGAGTTTAACTGCAGGAAGCCAGCTTTGACTCGGTGGCTATCCTAAACTACGACTGCTGGTAACTCTTTTGAGGTGGCGCACACGAGTCCACATATTCACCATATCAATACACCACTATGGATCCGCTCCCGTCTCCCTACGAGAACGCCATCCATAGCACTCACGCTTATCTTGCGCATTTTAGAGTATCCACTTTCACTTGTCTATGAACTGTACAGGCAACCCAGAAGTCCTTTACCGCGGACACGGCTATTCGAATAGATGATGTTAACCCTGCAGGGGTGTACTTCTTCACACACGGTCTCGCCACTTACCACCATGTACACGTCATGTATCTCGGCAACCTTCAAGCGGAAGCCTGGCGAGGGAGTCGACCACGACCTGACTAACCACACAAGTCTCTAGTCCAGGTTTATCGCCTATTCGGGTTCCATCCGCAAGGAGATCCGGCCGGGGTTTCGCTCACGGCCCCAAACGATGAGAGCAGGGTTCCCGAGGCACCAAACGGGCGTCTCGGTACACCGTGCCTCGTGTCTCTACCGCAACATAGCCCACCCCTAGGGTCAGTGCTACGCACGGCCCCCAACACATATCCTATAAACACCAGAAACTAGTTGCAACTCCTGGACAGAGATCGAGGCAATTAATAAGCCGAGAGGGGTCAAGTTACCGAAACCCAATGTGTGGTAGTAACTGTTCATGGATCACAAACACAGAACTCAGTTCCTGAGGACGGTTTCAATGAGACAACCCACCATGTACTCCTACATGGCCTCTCACCGCTACCTTTACCAAATCGTGTCCACACACTTAGCTCACACCCAGTAGGACATGTTCATCACCCTTCCAATTCATCGTCGATGAATCAGACCTGACTCAACTCTAAGCAGTAGCAGGCATGACAACAAGCATGAATGAGTAGGCACATCAGGGCTCAAACAACTCCTACTCATGCTAGTGGGTTTCATCTATTTACTGTGGCAATGACAGGTCATGCAGAGGAAAGGGGTTCAACTACCGCAGCATGTAACAGTTGAATCATTGTTGTCCTAATGCAGTAAAAGAGAGCAGGAGCGAGAGATTGGGGTTGTATCGGAATGAACAAGAGGGTTTTGCTTGCCTGGCACTTCTGAAGATAGTATAGCTGTTCATCGGTGTCATCGAACTCGTTGTCGGAACTACGTCCATTAAGAGGGGACAAATACCGTCAAACAGAGAAAGAACACAATCAATGCAATGCAACAATATGATGCATGATCATGACATGGCAATATGCTGTGATTTGAGCTAATGCAACAAAAAGTCATTTTGATTGAAGTGGAATTCAAAGCTAGATCAAATTCCAACTCCAAATCTATTATCAAATTTGTCCTAATCATGTTTCATCCTAAATAGTGAGGTTAACTTTCTCAAACATGCATGAAAATGATACAGATGGATAGATTGCATTTTTCTGATAATTTTTCATATATAAATTATTTCATTTGGAGTTATGGTTGAATTTCTATGATTTTTAGAAGTTTAGGATATTTTCTGAAAAATAAATAAATTGTTCAGATTTATTTAAAATCCAGAAAGGTGATTACTGCGTCAGCATGGCGTCATGCTGACCTCAGCAGGTCAACGGACCCGGTCCAGGTCAAACCTGACCTGTGGGTCCCGCATGTCTGTGTAACAGGGTCAGCATCAGAGGCTGACCGATGGGGCCAGGTCAATGCTGAGGTGGCAAGGTCAAACTGACCGGTGGGGCCACGGGCATTAGGTTAATTTAAACAGGGAATAACCCTATGGTTAATTAAGGGGTGGGGCCCGTCTGTCAATGACCGTTGGGGTTAACTAATCGGTGGTTAGTGCTAATTCAGCGCGCGCCACGTCATCCAATCAGGCGACTAATTGCCGGCGGTAAGCAGACGCGGCGGCGCTCCTTGTCTGGTCATCTCTGGCATCGGCTGGGCGCGCTAGAAATCCCGCGATGCAGCGCATCTAGCGGTGGCCGTGGTGTGTGCTGGGGCGGCATGTAGCGGCGGTGGCGACGAGCCGGACGGCGGCCGGAGCTCGGCAAGGTCGGGTTCGGCGCTATTGTGCACGGCAGGGCGAACATGTGGCTGCACTCGGCTCCTGGGAGCATGCTGAGAGTGCGACGGTGCTTGGACGCGAGCTATGGCTGCTGTTGGTGCGGCGGCGATGAGGCATGGCGGCGGGGAGCTTCTGCGTCCGTGCAACTACGGCCTATAGGACGCGGGCGACCATGGGAGTAGGGGGAAAAGAAGCAGCAGCTCACCGCGGATCTGCTGGTGCTGCTGGCAAGGCAGGGGAGGCACGGGGTCCGGCGAATCGACGGCGCAGATCACCGGCACCCGAGGTCGAGGTGTTGGGGAACGTAGCGGAAATTCAAAATTTTCTACGCATCACCAAGACCAATCTATGGAGTAATCTAGCAACAAGGGGAAGGGGAGTGCATCTACATACCCTTGTAGATCGCGATGTGGAAGCGTTGCAAGAACGCGGATGAGGGAGTCGTACTCGTAGCGATTCAGATCGCGGTTGATTCCGATCTAAGCGCCGAACCACAGCGCCTCCGCGTTCAACACACGTGCAGCCCGGTGACGTCTCCCACGCCTTGATCCAGCAAGGTGAGAGGGAGAGGTTGGGGAAGACTCCATCCAGCAGCAGCACGACGGCGTGGTGGTGATGGAGGAGCGTGGCAATCCCGCAGGGCTTCGCCAAGCACCGCGGGAGAGGAGGAGGAGGGAGAGGGGTAGGGCTGCGCCGAAAGAGAGACGTTCTCGTGCGTTGTGCAGCCCCTAGACCTCAACTATATATAGGGGAAGGGGAGGGGGCTGCGCCCCCTCTAGGGTTTCCACCCGAAGAGGTGCAGCAGCCTAGAACCCATCTAGGGTGGCGGCCAAAAGGGGGAGAGGGGGGGCGCCACTAGGGTGGGCCTTAAGGCCCATCTGGACCTAGGGTTTGCCCCCTCCCACTCTCCCATGCGCCTTGGGCCTTGGTGTGGGGGCGCACCAGCCCACCTGGGGCTGGTCCCCTCCCACACTTGGCCCACGCAGCCTTATGGGGCTGGTGGCCCCACTTGGTGGACCCCCGGGACCCTCCCGGTGGTCCCGGTACATTACCGATAACACCCGAAACTTTTCCGGTGACCAAAACAGGACTTCCCATATATAAACCTTTACCTCCGGACCATTCCGGAACTCCTCGTGACGTCCGGGATCTCATCCGGGACTCCGAACAACATTCGGTAACCACGTACATACTTCCCCTATAACCCTAGCGTCATCGAACCTTAAGTGTGTAGACCCTACGGGTTCGGGAACCATGCAGACATGACCGAGACGTTCTCCGGTCAATAACCAACAGCGGGATCTGGATACCCATGTTGGCTCCCACATGTTCCACGATGATCTCATCGGATGAACCACGATGTCGGGGATTCAATCAATCCCGTATGCAATTCCCTTTGTCTATCGATATGTTACTTGCCCGAGATTCGATCGTCGGTATCCCTATACCTTGTTCAATCTCGTTACCGGCAAGTCTCTTTACTCGTTCCGTAACTCACATCATCCCGTGATCAACTCCTTGGTCACATTGTGCACATTATGATGATGTCCTACCGAGTGGGCCCAGAGATACCTCTCCGTTTACACGGAGTGACAAATCCCAGTCTCGATTCGTGCCAACCCAACAGACACTTTCGGAGATACCTGTAGTGCACCTTTATAGCCACCCAGTTACGTTGTGACGTTTGGTACACCCAAAGCATTCCTACGGTATCCGGGAGTTGCACAATCTCATGGTCTAAGGAAATGATACTTGACATCAGAAAAGCTCTGAGCAAACGAACTACATGATCTTGTGCTAGGCTTAGGATTGGGTCTTGTCCATCACATCATTCTCCTAATGATGTGATCCCGTTATCAACGACATCCAATGTCCATGGTCAGGAAACCGTAACCATCTATTGATCAACGAGCTAGTCAACTAGAGGCTTACTAGGGACATGGTGTTGTCTATGTATCCACACATGTATCTGTGTTTCCTATCAATACAATTCTAGCATGGATAATAAACGATTATCGTGAACAAGGAAATATAATAATAACCAATTTATTATTGCCTCTAGGGCATATTTCCAACAGTCTCCCACTTGCACTAGAGTCAATAATCTAGTTCACATCACCATGTGATTAACACTCACTGGTCACATCACCATGTGACCAACATCTAAAGAGTTTACTAGAGTCAACAATCTAGTTCACATCACTATGTGATTAACACTCAATGTGTTCTGGTTTGATCATGTTATGCTTGTGAGAGAGGTTATTAGTCAACGGGTCTGAACCTTTCAGAACCGTGTGCTTTACGAATATCTATGTCATCTTGTGGATGCTACCACGCGCTATTTGGAGCCATTTCAAATAACTGCTCTACTATACGAATCCGGTTTACTACTCAGAGTCATCCGGATTAGTGTCAAAGTTCGCATCAACGTAACCCTTTACGACGAACTCCTTTTCACCTCCATAATCGAGAAAATTCCTTAGTCCACTAGATACTAAGGATAAGTTTGACCGCTGTCATGTGATCCATTCCCAGATCACTATTGTACCCCTTGACCAACTCATGGCAAGGCACACTTCATGTGCGGTACACAGCATAGCATACTGTAGAGCCTACGTCTAAAGCATAGGGGACGACCTTCGTCCTTTCTCCCTCTTCTGCTGTGGTCAGGTCTTGAGTCTTACTCAATACTCACACCTTGTAACACAGCCAAGAACTCCTTCTTTGCTGATCTATTTTGAACTCTTTCAAAATCATGTCAAGGTGTGCGTTCTTTGAAAGTATCATCAGGCGTCTTGATCTATCTCTATAGATCTTGATGCCCAATATGTAAGCAGCTTTATCCAGGTCTTGCTTTGAAAAACTCCTTTCAAACAACCCTTTATGCTTTCCAGAAATTTTACATCATTTCGGATCAACAATATGTCATTCACATATACTTATCAGAAATGTTGTAGCGCTCCCACTCACTTTATTGGAAATACAAGTTTCTCATAAACTTTGTATAAACCCAAAATCTTTGATCATCTCATCAAAGCGTACATTCCAACTCCGAGATGCTTACTCCAGTCCTTAGAAGGATCGCTGGAGCTAGCATACCTTTTAGCATCCTTAGGATCGACAAAACCTTTCTGATTGTATCACATACAACCTTTCCTTACGAAAACAGGTAAGGAAACTTGTTTTGACATCCATCTGCCAGATTTCATAAATGCAGCTAATGCTAACATGATTCCGACGGACTTAAGCATCGCTACGGATGAGAAAATCTCATCGTAGTCAACTCCTTGAACTTGTGGAAATACTCTTTGCCACAAGTCGAGCTTCATAGACGATAACATTACCGTCCACGTCCGTCTTCTTCTTAAAGATCCATTTATCTCGGATTTCATGGCTTCTAACCATTTGTCGGAATATGGGTCCACCATCGCTTCTCCACAGCTCATAGTTTCATCGTTGTCCAACAACATGACTCCCAAGACAGGATTACGCATTACTCTGAAGTAGTACGCATCCTCGTCGTCCTACGAGGTTTGGTAGTGACTTGATCCGAAGTTTCATGATCACTATCATAAGCTTCCACTTCAATTGGTGTAGGTCCCACAGGAACAACTTCCTGTGCCCTGCTACACACTAGTTGAAGTGACGGTTTAATAACCCTATCAAGTCTCCACCATCCTCCCACTCAATTCTTTCGAGAGAAACTTTTCCTCGAGAAAGGATTTCTAGAAGCAATTACTTTTGCTTCCAGATCTGAAATAGGAGGTATACCCAACTGTTTTGGGTTTTCTATGAAGATGCATTTATCCGCTTTGGGTTCGAGCTTATCAGCCTGAAACTTTTCCACATAAGCATCGCAGCCCCAAACTTTTAAGAAACGACAACTTAGGTTTCTCTAAACGGTGTCGTCTCAACGGAATTGCGTGGTGCCCCTTTTAAAGTGAATGCGGTTATCTCTAATGCCTAACCCATAAACGGTAGTGGTAATTCGATAAGAGACATCATGGTATGCACCATATCCAATAGGGTGCAGTTATGATGTTCGGACACACCATCACACTATGGTGTTCCAGGCGGTATTAATTGTGAAACACTTTCCACAATGTCTTAATTGCGTGCCAAACTCGTAACTCAGATACTCATCTCTATGATCATATCACAGACATTTTATCCTCTTGTCACGACGATCTACAACTTCACTCTGAGATTACTGGAACCTTTCAATAATTCAGACTTGTGTTTCATCAAGTAAATACACTCAGCATCTACTCAAATCATCTGTGAAGTAAGAACATAACGATATCCACTGCATGCCTCAGCACTCATTGGACTGCATACATCAAAATGTATTACTTCCAATAAGTTGCTCTCTTGTTCCATCTTACTAAAAATGAGGCCTTTCAGTCATCTTGCCCATGTGGTATGATTTGCATGTCTCAAGTGATTCAAAATCAAGTGAGTCCAAACGATCCATCTGCATGGAGTTTCTTCACGCATGTATACCAATAGACATGGTTCGCATGTCTCAATCCTTTCAAAAACGAGTGAGTCCAAAGATCCATCTACATGGAGCTTCTTCATGCGTTCTATACCAATATGACTCAAGTGGCAGTGCCACAAGTATGTGGTACTATCATTACTATCTTATATCTTTTGGCATGAACATGTGTATCACTACGATCGCGATTCATTTTAGGTGCAAGACCATTGAAGGTATTATTCAAATAAATAGAGTAACCATTATTCTCCTTAAATGAATAACCGTATTGCGATAAACATAATCCAATCATGCTTAACGCAAACACCAAATCTCGATGGTAGAGGGAGCATGCGATGGTTGATCACATCAACCTTCGAAACACTTCCAACACATATCGTCATCTCACCTTTAGCTAGTCTCCGTTTATTCCGCAGCTTTTATTTCGAGTTACTAAGACTTAGCAACCAAACCGGTATCTAATACCCTGGTGCTACTAGGAGTACTAGTAAAGTACACATTCATATAATGTATATCCAATATACTTCTGTCGACCTTGCCCGCCTTCTCATCTACCAAGTATTTAGGGTAGTACTGCTTCAGTGACCGAGCACTTAGCCTCGGGTTTGGGTTCAACCTTGGGATTCTTCACTAGAGCAGCAAACGACTTGCTGTTTCATGAAGTATCCCTTTTGCCCTTGCCCTTCTTAAACTAGTGGTTTTACTAACCATCAACAATTGATGCTCCTTCTTGATTTCTACTCTCGCGGTGTCAAACATCGCAAATAGCTCAAGGATCATCATAACTATCACTGATATGTTATAGTTCATCACGAAGCTCTACTAGCTTGGTGGCAGTGACTATGGAGAACTATCACTATCTCATCTGGGAGATTAACTCCCACTCGATTCAAGCGATTGTGGTACTCAGACAATCTGAGCACATGCTCAACGATTGAGCTTTTCTCCCTTAGTTTGCAGGCTTAAGAAACTTGTCAGAGGTCTCATACCTCTTGACGTGGGCACTAGTCTGAAATCCCAATTTCAGTCTTCGGAACATCTCATATGTTCTGCGACTTTTCACAAACGTCTTTGGTGCCACAATTCTAAACCACTAGAACTATCACGTAGTCATCAAAACGTGTATGTCAGATGTTTCGCAACATCTACAGACGACGCTGAGGTTCAGCACACCGAGCGGTGCATTAAGGACATAAGCCTTCTGTGCAGCAATGAGGACAATCCTCAGTTTACGGACCCAGTCCGCATAATTGCTACTACCAACTTTCAACTAAATTTTCTCTAGGAACATATCTTAAACAGTAGAACTAAAGCGCAAGCTATGACATAATTTGCAAAGACCTTTTGACTATGTTCATGATAATGAAGTTCATCTGATTATAGAACTCCCACTCAGATAGACATCCCTCTAGTCATCTAAGTGATACATGATCCGAGTCAAACTAGGCCGTGTCCGATCATCACGTGAGACGGACTAGTCATCATCGGTGAACATCTCCATGTTGATCGCATCTACTATACGACTCATGTTCGACCTTTCGATCTCTTGTGTTCCGAGGCCATGTCTGTACATGCTAGGCTCGTCAAGTCAACCTAAGTGTTTCGCATGTGTTCCGAGGCCATGTCTGTACATGCTAGGCTCGTCAACACCCGTTGTATTCGAACGTTAGAATCTATCACACCCGATCATCACGTGGTGCTTCGAAACAATGAACCTTCGCAACGGTGCACAGTTAGGGGGAACACGTCTCTTGAAATTTTAGTGAGGGATTATCTTATTTATGCTACCGTCGTTCTAAGCAAATAAGATGTAAACATGATAAACATCACATGCAAATCATAAAGTGACGTGATATGGCCAATATCATCTTGCGCCTTTTGATCTCCATCTTCGAGGCGCGGCATGATCACCTTCGTCACCGGCATGACACCATAATCTCCATCATCATGATCTCCATCATCGTGTCTTCATGAAGTTGTCTCGCCAACTATTACTTCTACTACTATGGCTAACGGTTAGCAATAAAGTAAAGTAATTACATGGCATTTTCATTGACACGCAGGTCATACAATAAATTAAGACAACTCCTATGGCTCCTGCCGGTTGTCATACTCATCGACATGCAAGTCGTGATTCCTATTACAAGAACATGATCAATCTCATACATCACATATATCATTCATCACATCCTTTTGGCCATATCACATCACATAGCATATGCTGCAAAAACAAGTTAGGCGTCCTCTAATTGTTGTTGCAAGTTTTTACGTGGCTTGTATAGGTTTCTAGCAAGAACGTTTCTTAACTACGTAAAACCACAACGTGATATGCCAATTTCTATTTACCCTTCATAAGGACCCTTTTCATCGAATCCGTTCCGACTGAAGTGGGAGAGACAGACACCCGCTAGCCACCTTATGCAACTAGTGCATGTCTGTCGGTGGAACCTGTCTCACGTAAGCGTACGTGTAAGGTCGGTCCGGGCCGCTTCATCCCACAATACCGCCGAAACAAGATAAGACTAGTAGCGGCAAGAAGAATTGGCAACATCGACGCCCACAACTACTTTGTGTTCTACTCGTGCATAGAAACTACGCATAGACCTAGCTCATGATGCCACTGTTGGGGAACGTAGCATAAATTCAAAATTTTCTACGCATCACCAAGATCAATCTATGGAGTAATCTAGCAACGAGGGGAAGGGGAGTGCATCTACATACCCTTGTAGATCGCGATGCGGAAGCGTTGCAAGAACGCGGATGAGGGAGTCGTACTCGTAGCGATTCAGATCGCGGTTGATTCCGATCTAAGCGCCGAACCACGGCGCCTCCGCGTTCAACACACGTGCAGCCCGGTGACGTCTCCCACGCCTTGATCCAGCAAGGTGAGAGGGAGAGGTTGGGGAAGACTCCATCCAGCAGCAGCACGACGGCGTGGCGGAGATGGAGGAGCGTGGCAATCCCACAGGGCTTCGCCAAGCACCGCGGGAGAGGAGGAGGAGGGAGAGGGGTAGGGCTGGGCCGAAAGAGAGACGTTCTCGTGCGTTGTGCAGCCCCTAGACCTCAACTATATATAGGGGAAGGGGAGGGGGATGCGCCCCCTCTAGGGTTTCCACCCCAAGAGGTGCGGCAGCCTAGAACCCATCTAGGGTGGCAGCCAAAAGGGGGAGAGGGGGGGCGCCACTAGGGTGGGCCTTAAGGCCCATCTGGACCTAGGGTTTGCCCCCTCCCACTCTCCCATGCGCCTTGGGCCTTGGTGGGGGCGCACCAGCCCACCTGGGGCTGGTCCCCTCCCACACTTGGCCCACGCAGCCTTATGGGGCTGGTGGCCCCACTTGGTGGACCCCCGGGACCCTCCCGGTGGTCCCGGTACATTACCGATAACACCCAAAACTTTTCCGGTGACCAAAACAGGACTTCCCATATATAAACCTTTACCTCCGGACCATTCCGGAACTCCTCGTGACGTCCGGGATCTCATCCGGGACTCCGAACAACATTCGGTAACCACGTACATACTTCCCCTATAACCCTAGCGTCATCGAACCTTAAGTGTGTAGACCCTACGGGTTCGGGAACCATGCAGACATGACCGAGACGTTCTCCGGTCAATAACCAACAGCGGGATCTGGATACCCATGTTGGCTCCCACATGTTCCACGATGATCTCATTGGATGAACCACGATGTCGGGGATTCAATCAATCCCGTATGCAATTCCCTTTGTCTATCGATATGTTACTTGCCCGAGATTCGATCGTCGGTATCCCTATACCTTGTTCAATCTCGTTACCGGCAAGTCTCTTTACTCGTTCCGTAACTCACATCATCCCGTGATCAACTCCTTGGTCACACTGTGCACATTATGATGATGTCCTACCGAGTGGGCCCAGAGATACCTCTCCGTTTACACGGAGTGACAAATCCCAGTCTCGATTCGTGCCAACCCAACAGACACTTTCGGAGATACCTGTAGTGCACCTTTATAGCCACCCAGTTACGTTGTGACGTTTGGTACACCCAAAGCATTCCTACGGTATCCAGGAGTTGCACAATCTCATGGTCTAAGGAAATGATACTTGACATCAGAAAAGCTCTGAGCAAACGAACTACATGATCTTGTGCTAGGCTTAGGATTGGGTCTTGTCCATCACATCATTCTCCTAATGATGTGATCCCGTTATCAACGACATCCAATGTCCATGGTCAGGAAACTGTAACCATCTATTGATCAACGAGCTAGTCAACTAGAGGCTTACTAGGGACATGGTGTTGTCTATGTATCCACACATGTATCTGTGTTTCCTATCAATACAATTCTAGCATGGATAATAAACGATTATCGTGAACAAGGAAATATAATAATAACCAATTTATTATTGCCTCTAGGGCATATTTCCAACACGAGGACGACGACGTTGGAGGGGAATAAGGCCATCCGGGCTTGTGTTCTTCTGCTTGGAGGCGCGAGGCGTCGCGGCGGAGTCGATGGGCATGTCGGCAGGGGTGCGGTGGCCGGTGGCCATGGCTACGGCGAGCGGAGGGCTCCGGCTGCTTTCGGTGGTCTCGTGGGAGAAAGAGCAGAGAGGGGAGGGACGTCCAGAGAGAGGAGGGAATAGCGAGAGGGGCCAGGGCGTTCTCCAGACGCGTCGGGTAGGCTCGGGGGCGCCTCGGTGGCAAGCAGGAGGTGGCTAGGGGTGGCTGCGCCCGTCGACACGCAGCAGCTCCTACTGGCGCCGGGAAGAAGACGACTGGCATTGGGCCGCACAGTGTTGGGCTGTCTGGTGGGCTGGCAGGTGAGGCCAGGTAAGTGCTTCTCTCTGGTTTTCCTATTTTATGTTTTGCTTTCTTTGTTTATTTCTTTTGCCACTGTTTTCAAATAGAACAAATCCAAAGCCAGTGACAAAATTCCTCTGAATATTTTTATGTTGTTGAATGGACTATTCCAAATGCACATAAAATGTTTCAGGGTATTTGGAAATATATTCTATACATGTTATGAATATAATTCCAAATGCAAATAAAATAATGATTTAAATTCAGTGCCCAAAATATTCCTCAAAAATGTTCCTTATTTTTGGTTTGGTGCAGAAACCTTTGCCAAAATATAACCAACGTTATTTAAGGCCATTTTGGAAACATTGAATGCATTTTCTAGGGTTCTTTGCCCTTCTTTTAATTAAATTTTTGAGGCTTCAACAATCCTCAATTCAAGTTTCAGGAATTTAAATATGATGCCCGGATGCAGATGCAACTATCTACAAGCAAAATTCTAGGGCCGTGACATGCCGACCATAAACCGGATTATCTCATAATCCTTGTCGCATGGCCATGCTTATCCCGGTCGGATCACACGAGGGGCCCAGAGTACATCTCTCCTGATCGGAGGGGCAAATCCCATCTTGCTCGACCATGTCTCTCAACATGGGTCTGGACAAGCCCGAAACCTACCTTTGTAACTACCTAGTCACGGAGTAGCGTTTGGTCGGCCCAAAGCAAGTCTATCACCATCCTGAGTACATGTGCCAGCTCAGGTCTTAGGACATAAAACGTATGTTGTACTAGAGACTCACAGATGACATATCGTTGCGTCTCATAGTTGGGTCTGTCCGACTCGGACCTTATCTCGACTCGGATCTGACTACGTCGAATTCGACCAGATCCTTCCAAGTCCATATTATCCGGTTAGCATCCAATGCTCCATGGCTAGTGAGTCCATATTATCGCGACGGTCTTGAGTTGTTGTTGCCGAAGCTGGGCCGTACCGGGCCGTCGATAGAGCCACGCCGTGGGCCGTAGGCAGGCAAGTCTGGGCACCCCCGGTCCTAGGACGCCGACAGGCACACCCTGAGGTGATGCTCGATTACCCCCTTGGGACTCCGACCAGATCCTTGGGCTCCCATGTGAACACGTCCTTGTTCTTGCGTAAAAAGCTGACCAATGCCTCTTCCTGATCTGAAGGGAGGCCGGCACCTATAGTGAAGGTGGCGCCTGATGCTCCATCTTCGTCAACCGGCACCTGTTTGGTCTTGGCACGATCCTGAGAGAACAACTGCTTCTTCTTTGCTGGCGCAGCCCCCGGAGCCTCTGATGCTCCTTCCTCACTTGGTTGCGCAGCAGCCGCGGCCCTGAAGGTGAGCTTGAGGGCCATCAGGGATTCCTTGGTGTCTCCAGCCACGGTGAGGACGCCGCTGCTCCCCGGCATCTTCATGAGGTTGTAGGCAGGATGAGTTGCTGCCATGAACTTGGCTAGGGCCGGTACCCGAGGATGGTATTGTACGGGAGGCTGATGCGGGCAATGTCGAAGTCGATAAGCTCAGTGCGGTAGTTGTCACGGATGCCGAAGGTGACAAGGAGGCGGATCTGCCCTAGGGGGTAGGTGGAGCCGTCGACAACCCCGGAGAAAGGCTTGGTGGGGCGGAGCCGGCCATGTGGCATGTGAAGCAAGCCGAAAGCTTCCACGGAGAGCACATTGAGTCCAGCTCCGCCGTCGATGAGGGTCTTGGTTACCGCCACGTTGCAGATGGTGGGGGTGCAGAGCATCGGGAGCGCGCCTATGCCCACGGTGGTCGCGGGGTGGTCCCTTGAGTCGAAGGTGAGGTCAGCCTTGGGTGCCGCCCATCCCGGAGGAGCTCCATGCTGCGCACGGGCGGCACCCACCTGGGGAAAGAACTGATTGGCATGGCGATCCGAGGGCGGCGCCTGCGAACCACCAAGGAGGGTTGCGACAGTTTTTGGCATCGGCGCCGCAAAGCGCGCAATGAAGAGGCCGCGCAGCTCCTCCCAGGAGGTCACCGAAGATCCTGGAAAGTTAAGAAGTCAGGCGCGCGGCGCGCCCGCAAGGGCCATGGGGAGCTAGTTTGCCACGACCTTGTCGTCACCGCTGGCCGCCCAAACAGCCTCCTCGTACGCCTGGAGAAAGCCTGTTGGGTCTGCCGCGTCGTCGTATCGGGGTGGCAGGTCCAGCCTGAACTTGGGCGGCCACTGCACCTGGCACAGGGCGGGGGTGAAGGCTTGGAGGCCCTCGGCTTCTCCGAGAGCGCGCGTCAATCCGGTCGATGAAGAAGCATCCGCCATGAGAGCCGGACAATGGAGTGCAACGGACAGAGTGGCGGATCTTCGATGCACCCCTATCTGGCGCGCCAAATGTCGGATTTCGGGTTCCGCAGACCCTTGAGAGGTTCGAACTCTGGGGTGCGTGCGAAGAACTGGTCCTCGCCAGTCTGCCTGCTCGCTAATCTCACGGCCTAGCTCGAAGAACTAAATTGAAAAGGGACACAACAGTTTACCCAGGTTCGGGCCACCTTGCAGTGTAAAACCCTACTCCTGCTTTGTGGTGGATTGGTCTCGAGGTGCTGAGGATGAACTAGTACAGTGGGCGAGCAACCTCAGGAGGAGAGGTGTTCTTGTGCTCGATGAGCTGGTGGGTGTGAGGATGATCCGAATCCCCCTTCTACGGTGGTGGCTAGGTCCTATTTATAGTGGCCTTGGTCCTCTTCCCAAATGAAAGGCGGGAAGTGATCCCACAACGGCCAAATTGAAGGGGGGCAACTAGTACATGCTATCCTTACAAAAGTAGTCTTCGCCTGCAAAAGCCTCTAATCGTGACGCCGCGGTGGGCTCGGCGATGACCTCCGTCCTGGCGGTCTTGGTCTTGTTGCACCGGAATGGAAACCTTTGGCTGATTCCTCGGGACTCCGCGCCTGCGCTTGCCTCCTTAGAACCAAAGAGGAAACTGGCACACTACACCCGCTGGCGCCCGCCTGGCCCTGGTCGTCATGGCTCACGTCATCTGGACCTCACAAGGTGAGCCTTGCATAGAGATCTCCGCTCCTCGGGAGCCAGCCTGAGGAGGCCGCCCGTCGTGGAGGTCTTGATGTCGTCCGCCTCGCGAGGCTTGGCCCCTCGCAAGAGTCTTGAGTTGCTGATGTTGAAGCTGGGCCATACTAAGCCATGGATGGAGCCACGCCGTGGGACGCAGGCAGGCAAGTCTGGGTACCCCCGTTCCCAGAACGCCGACACTACCGTCATCACGCCGTCGTGCTCCCGGAACTCATCTACTACTTCGCCTCTCTTGCTGGATCGAGAAGGCGAGGACGTCATCGAGCTGAATGTGTGCTGAACGCGGAGGTGTCGTACGTTCAGTACTTGATCAGGACGGATCATGAAGGTGTACGAACACATCAACCGCGTTGATAAACACTTCCGCTTAGCAATCTTCAAGGGTATGAAGATTCTCTCCCCTCTCTTTTCTATGCATCTCCATGGATAGATCTTGCGTGTGCATAGATTTTTTTGTTTTCCATGCAACGTTTCCCAACAGTGGTATCAAAGCCAGGTCTATGCGTAGATGATATGCACGAGTAGAACAAAAAGAGTTGTGGGCGTCGATAGTCATAGTGCTTACCACCAACATCTTATTTTGATTCGACGGTATACTGGGATGAAGCGGTCCGGACCAACCTTACATGTCCACGTACATGAGACCGGTTCCACTGACAGACATGCAACTAGCTTTGCATAAAGGTGGCTGGCGGGTGTCTGTTTCTCCTACTTTTGTTGAATCGAATTTGACTGCGGCCGGTCCTTCAAGAAGGTTAAAACAACAAACTTGATAAATCACCGTTGTGGTTTTTGCGTAGGTAAAAACGGTTCGTGCTAGAAGCCCGTAGCAGCCACGTAAAACTTGCAACAACAAATTAGAGGACTTCTAACTTGTTTTTGCAGGGCATGTTGTGATGTGATATGGTCAAGGCATGATGTGATATACGTTGTTGTATGAGATGATCATGTTTTGTAATATCGACAACCAGCAGGAGCCTTAGGTTTGTCTCTTTATTGTATGAAGTGCAAACTCCATGTAATTGATTTACTTTATTGCTACACGTTAGCAATAGTTGGCGAGACGACCCCGACACAACGATGGAGATCAAGGTGTCGAGCCGGTGACGATGGAGATCATGACGATGCTTTGGAGATGGAGATCAAAAGCACAAGATATGATGGCCATATCATGTCACATATTTTGATTGCATGTGATGTTTATCTTTTATGCATCTTATTTTGCTTAGAATGACGGTAGCATTATAAGATGATCCCTTCACTAAATTTCAAGATAAAAGTGTTCTCCCCAAGTATGCACTGTTGCCAAAGTTCGTCGTTTCGAAGCACCTCGTGATGATCGGGTGTGATAGACTCTACGTTCACATACAACGGGTGTAATACAGTTTCGCACATGCAGAATACTTGGGTTAAACTTGACAAGCCTAGCATATACAGACATGGTCTAGTAACACTGGAGACCGAAAGGTCGAACGTGATTCATATAGTAGATATGATCAACATAGAGATGTTCACCATTGATGACTACCCCATCTCACGTGATGATCGGACATGGGTTAGTTGATTTGGATCACATATCACTTAGATAAATTCAGGGATGTTTATTTAAGTGAGAGTTCATTAGTAATTTGATTAATTGAACTTAATTTATCATGAACTTAGTCTTATAGTTTTGTGATACGTCTCCAACGTATCTATAATTTATGAAGTATTCGTGCTATTATATTATTCATCTTAGATGTTTTATATGCATTTATATGCTATTTTATATGATTTTTGGGACTAACCTATTAACCTAGAGCCCAATGCCAGTTTCTGTTTTTTCCTTGTTTTGAGTTTTACAGAAAAGGAATACCAAACGGAGTCCAATTGACGTGCCAATTTTTGTTGATTTTTTATGGACCAAAAGAAGCCCTGGAGCAAAGGAATTCGGCCAGAAGAGTCCCGAGTTGTCCACGAGGGTGGGGGGCGCACCCATTGAAAGTGCGTTATATCGACTAGAGGGGGGTGAATACGCGATTTTTATGAATTCTTCACTGAGGAATTTGCGGGTGAGGAAATTCCTTAGCGAAGAACTACTAGCAGCGGAATAAGTACTCAAAGGTAAACATAACAGAACACAAGCATGGTCATCATAATGAATTGAAGACAAGTAAAGAGTACAGAAAGCGTAAACACAGGATAACACAGGATGAAGACAAACAGACTGCAGAAATTAAACTGGGGAAATTGAGAAAGTCCTCAGTCAAAGTCTTCAAACAGATATGAACAAGCACACAACAACTGTAATGAGGAAATGAAGGGTTGAGGAAATAGAACCAGTAAGCTTGATGAAGACAATGATTTGGTAGACCAGTTCCAACTGCTGTCTCAGTTGTACATCTGGTTGGAGCGGCTAGGTATTTAAACCTGAGGACACACAGTCCCGGACACACAGTCCTCACCGTATTCGCCTTGAGCTAAGGTCACACAGACCTCGCCCAGTCACTCGTGGTAAGTCTTCAGGTGACTTCCGAACCTTCACAAACTCGGTCACTCGGCGATCCACAATTCCTCTTGGATGCTCTAGACCATGACGCCTAACCGTTTGGAAGAAGCACAGTCTTCAAAGGTAACAAGCGTCGGATCCACGCAGGATCAATCTCTTCAGTGATGCTCAATCACTTTGGGTTTGTAGGAGTTTGGGTTTGGGTTTTTCTCACTCGATGATTTTTGCTCAAAGTCCTCGGAGGATGGGATGCTCTCAAATGACAAGTGTCAGTTTCTCTCGGAGCAGCCAACCAGCTAGTGGTTGTAGGGGGCGGCTATTTATAGCCTAGGGAGCAACCCGACATGATAAGACATAAATGCCCTTCAATAATATGACCATTAGGTGGGTAGATATTTTGGGACAGCTGGCGCATAGCACAGCAACGGTCGGAAATTTGAGTATCAAATTCCTCAGAGCTATCATGTTCCTCACTGTGTAGGCAATCCGCACTGGCGAATTCCTAACTCCTCCATCAGAACAAATTCCTCAGAGACCAGAAGAACTTCGTCTCTATCACTGAAGAATATGACTGAACTGTATGAGATTTCCAATGGCTTCACTCGAAGGGATTGGTAGGTGTAGGATTTTGAGTTGAGCATCACATGGAAATTTTTCCTTAGTATTTCCTCGACCCCCTTTAACAGTACGGTGTTTCCTATGACTCAAGAAAGAGAAAATGAAACTACGAAAACAAAAGTCTTCACGCTTCATGTTCCTCGAATGAATACCAAGTCTTCAAGGTCACACCAATTTCTTCACTTTCAAAGTCTTCAGAAATCCAAAGTCTTCAGTCGAAGAACTTCATTTTTAGGGGTCAACTTTCTCTGTAAATATCAAACTCCTCATAGACTTATAGACATGTGTACACTCATAAACACATTAGTCCCTTAACCTATAAGTCTTCAATACACCAAAATCACTAAGGGGCACTAGATGCACTTACAATCTCTCCCTTTTTGGTGATTGATGACAATATAGGTTAAGTTTTCAACGGGGATAAACATATGAAGTGTAACTACTGAGATTGAGGAATTTGCTTTTGAAGCAATGCACATTTGAAGAGTAGAATCATGGAGATCTCCCCCTATATCTTGTAATTCATACACGCATTTGATATATAATATGAAGAATTTGAAATGCATCATGAAATATGGTGACTGATGTAATTCAGCATGCGTGCGTAAACATTAATAAGGAATAAGCATGCAGAAGAAAATAGCAAAAGTATCAGGTCACCATAGAGTTTAAGTTTACAACTCGATCCAGCAAAGGCATCAGAAGAACGAGAGTTGTAACTTAGCAAAAAAACGCCCATATAAGATAGACCCGCTTGAAGACTAACTCAAATTTCTCCCCCTTTGTCATCGTATGACCAAAAGGATCGAAACTGAGGACTAACGCCCCTGAAGAATCTCAAGTTGATGAAGGAGCGCCAGCGTTGTTGGGGTCAATTGTTGATGTAGGGCCTGCCGCAGTGTCGTCCAAGTCTTCATGCTCGTCGGTGTCGCGCGATGAAGAATAAGAGCTGGCCACCAAGGAAGGAGCCTTGACCTTCTTGTATTTCTTCGGTGGAGGAGCAGACCAGTCAAAATCTTCCTTGAGACCCATGTTCTTCAGATCTTCAGCGCTATCAATGTGAGACAGAACATCCCAGGTACGGTTGAGGGTTTCATGAAGGTAGTAATGGTTTTTCTTCACTGCATTGTGGGTAGCAGTCATGTTGTGAAGAATTGAACCAAACTGATGCTTGACCCATTTGTGATTACGATCAACCTTCTGGTGAAGACTGAGGAGAAGCTCACGATCAGTCATCACCCTGGGTGCTGTGCCTTGAGGATTTTGCTTGGGTGCGTTGGCGGCAGAGTCATGAGTGGCAGAGTCATCATTGGTGGAATAAGATGCAGCTTTGCGAAATTGACCATCCAATGGACGAATGCCTTCATCAACAACAGCAGTAGCCTTGCCCTTGTCATCAGCTGAGCAAAATGTCCATTTGAGGACTTCAATCAGGGGCAAGTAGCTGAGGAAAATGAATCTCATAATCCATGGAGCATAAGGCTTCAACTCAAATGGTGACATTGCGACATTGGCCAGAGTCCTCATGAAGAAATCATGGAAGTTGACGGGAACGCCATGCATGATATTGAAGAGCAGATTCTTCATGATGCCAACGACTTCTTCTTCATTCGAGTCGTGGCCCTTGATAGGACTCAATGTCTTCGTCAGAATGCGATAGACAGTCCGAGGCACATATAACAATTCCTTCACGAGGAATTTGGTTCTTGGGGCCTGACCTGGCTTCAATGGCTTCATCAGCACTTGCATATAGTGATCTGTAAGCTCAGGCTCTTGGTACATGCAACGAGCAGCTTCAAGGGGAGGACTGTGAGGCAAAGCACGAAGCAATTCAGTAGCTAGTGCCTTGTAGTGAGTGTTTTCAGTCATCCAGTCCAGCACCCATGAATTCACATCTTCAGAGTCTCCGGTGATGTGCAGCATTACATAGAATTGAAGAATGAGTTCTTCATTCCAATCACAGATATCAGTGCAGAAATTTAACAGTCCAGCATCGTGAAGAACACTGAGGACTGGTGTGAAGCACGGCAGAGATTCCATATCCACGTGAGGAATGTGCTCATGATCGAAGACTTTGTCTTTGTTGAACATCACTGAGGAATAAAAATTTGCCTGGTCTGGCAGTCCAGAAACGCCTCTTCCTAATGCAAGCAGAGTCATAGGGGTTGTAATCAGTGAAGAATACGTGCTCGCCGAAGAAATCATCAGTCTTGAATTTTTGCTTCCTTGAGAATGGATCCTTTGGCTTGGGTTGAGGAGTGTCAGTCAGTTGCATCACAACCTCAGGAATCGCAATCTCAGGTTCTTCAGGCTGAGGAATTTCTGGTTCCTCTTCAGTGGCAGTCTGTGTCTTCAGTGATTCAGCAGCAGCAGTTTCTTCAGCACTAGTGGCTGGAATTTCTTCATGTACAGATGCAGTGGGTTGATTTTCTTCAGAGCCCATTTGAACAGTTTGTGCAGGGGACTGTGGGATTTGTTGCAATGGCGTGAACAGAGGGGAGTTGGGATGCTGACTATCCCAAAAATCATCATTCATCAATGGAGTAGTACTCCCAATGTCCACGTCAGAATTTTGTTCATCCAATTCCTCAATGCCGGCCTCTTCAGCAGTGAACTGAGGCATGGGCGAGGAGACAATTGGAGTTTAAGGGATTGCATCCGCTTCAATTTCTTCATCCATCTGCTCTGAGGAAGCAGCAGAGGGAATGTCTTCATCAGATCCGTTGGGGATCACTTATTCTTCATCGAAAGGGACGATTTCCTTTGATGGCATGCTGGAAACAGGAACAACATCAATTGGATTTGCAAATGAGCTTGTCAATTTCTTCATCTTCTTCGGTGCTGAAGAATCTGATGAGGCTGATGCTTTCCTTTTCTTCACCGTTGCACGCTCTGCAGCCTTGGTCTTCTTCACATCTGATGCAGATGGAAGGATCGGAGTTGGGGTAGGCGCAAGAGGAGCAGAGGAATCTGGTTGAATTTCTTCAGGCACAACTGATGTAGTTGCCCTGACTTCTTCATTTTATTCAGGCGCACCACTAGTGGATGCCCTGGCAATTTCTTCAGCGGCTGGAATGCAGTCATCAGCCCTGGAACTAACATTTTCTTTAGCAGCCTGATTGTCATCAGCGGTGCTGGCATTTTCTTCAGTAGGCTGAGCAGATGCTTCAGCCTGAGGATTTTCTTGTTGCGTTGGGGCTGCAACATTGGAGGTGAATTTATCAGTCAATTTCACAAATCTGACTTTGGCTCCAAGCGAGTCAGCACGGTATACGTCAAATTCATCACTGAGTTTCTTGATCTCAGATTGAATAGTGACATGTTCTTCAGTTGTCATAGAGACAACGTTTTTCTTCAGGAAGCGCTCCTTCCTGTATTGTGCTTTCTTGAGCTGCCTGGCCTTCTCATATTTCCATTTTTCTTCTTGGATGAAGGCAGTCAGCATATGACTTTGGCCAGGAGTCAGCTTGAAATCAGGCATCAGAGTGTTGGGGTCCTTGTGCCAGAGATCAATGCAATCAAGGATCAACTTGGGATCCAAAAGAAGAGGCACATTCGTGCCTTTGGCTCTAGCGGCCTTGACCTGCCTATCTCTAATGATTTCTGCAAGTTCACCATCATCAGCTTCGTCTTCATCAGACGGCACTTGGAAGGCGGCCTGCTTCTTGTGAGGACTTGGGCGAGAACCCCGTCCAGTAGTGGCCTTTGTCTTCAGCAGAGAGGGTCCCGTTGAAGAATTTGGGGCAGCTGAGGAACTAGCAGAAGCTCCTAAGGCAATAGAGATGCCTGTCGTCCTTTGGCACATGGCAAGATGTACAGGTGCAGAGGATTTGGTCGGAGCAGCCGAAGACTTTGGTGGAGGAGCTGAGGGCTTTGAGGAATCCGGCCATGAGGGCTTTGAGGAATCCGGCCGTGAGGGCATTGAAGGTGAAGCACTTGGCTTATGCGCAGGCTTCTTTGCCATGGTCTTCTTCGGCTTGCTAGCAGAGGCCTCAGCAGTGGCAGCAGCAGCAGAGTCCTTGTTGAATTTCCTCACTGCATCTTTTGCTTGTTTGGCCAACTGGGCCTGGCGCTTGGCCCATTCTTTAGGATAGTCCTCACCGCGCTTGAGGCTGGTGGGATCAGCTACTTGGCCAGGTGCCAATGGAGGTCTTGAGCATGGAGGGGTAACAGCGAATTTCTTCATGTACTTGGGAGTTACATACCTGTACTCCCTCCACTCTCTTGCCCATCTCCTCTCTATCCTTTGGATGCGCACCTTGCGCTGATTCTTGTCCTCCTTACCAAACTTGGCCTCATCAGGAGTGCAATAGTCTTTGTATATGTCATCTGGGATCTCAAAGGCAGTATTGATTTCAGGCCTCTTTCCTCCTTTCTGTGGTTTGTTTCCATCAGCCATTTTCTTCAGATGAGGAATTTGAACGATGGAATTTTCTGAAGATGTATGCAACTTTTCTTCGAGGAACGCTGCAAATGAGTTAAGTTGATGAGAACCTAGTGATTCAGCAGCGGACATGAGTACCTGTGAACAGAGTATAGTTGCGAGGAATTTGGAGAGGTCATATGCGTTCTCAGAAGGTTTTCTAAAAAGAACAAGTTTGAGGATTTTCACCAAATGAGTCTTGAAGAATTTCACTAAGCTTTCTTTGTCTTAGGTTCCAGAGTTCTACAGATCAAAAATCCACACAATTGAGGAATCTTGAAGAAAAATGCAGCTTATAGAAATGAATCAAGAGCAGATGACATGTGAGGTGTTTTAATGTGTGAGAATCTGAAGAATAAACACCTTTGAAGATTTTGTAGAAATCATTTGAATCAAAGAGGGCAGTAAAAGTAACTTTTAATTACCCTGGACAAAAAACACGACGAACTGGGATGTGGAGATGTGAAGTTCGTTAGTGCAGATCTTCCACGCCCTAACTCGGTAGAGGAAGACAGCTACGGCGGCGGCGGAATGAAGAAATCCGCGGCCGGGGCGAGTACGACGGCAACGAGGTCGAGGCAGTGAAGCTCTTCCTCACCGGCGACGATGAAGTAGCGGCGGCGCTAGGGTTTGAGAAGCTCGAGCTGGAGTGAGGTCGAGCGGAGTAAAGGAGAAGTGAGGAAGGGAAGGGGTATTTATAGGCACGGTGAAAAACTGTTCGCCCGAAGAAATTGGACGAACGTGCCCCTGACCCTTCTCATTCGCTTGACATGTGTCACCCACGTACTGAGAAGTGGAGATCGTGTGAGATCGTGGGTGAATAGATAAGTGTTTTCGTGGGATGCGGAACGGTTTGAGCGGCAAAGCCAAAAATTTGGATAAGATAAGTTAAAAGTTCCGTTCACAAATTCTTCAGCTGACAAGGACACAGTGAAGATTTTGAACGAGTTTCAAATAGGACGCACATGAAGAATTTGTGAATAGATTGGGTTGAGTTTAGCATAGAGGGGGAAGGGTCCGATCACATTCACTTAGCAAAACAACCAACTTGAAGAAATAGCAATAAGTGAATGTTGTAGAGGACATAAACTCATATATATATATATATATATATATATATATATATATATATATATATATATATATATATATATATATATATATATATATATATATATATATATA
>NC_057799.1:163333181-163370608 GCF_018294505.1 Triticum aestivum | reverse complement strand
AGTTTCAAATAGAACGCACATGAAGAATTTGTGAATAGATTGGGTTGAGTATAGCATAGAGGGGGAAGGGTCCGATCACATTCACTTAGCAGAAAAACCAACTTGAAGAATTAGCCATAAGTGAATGCTGTAGAGGACATAAACTCATATATATATATATATATATATATATATATATATATATATATATATATATATATATATATATATATATATATATATATATATATATATATATATATAGCCAATGAAGAAAAACGATGGAAAAGGTGAAGACAATGCAAAGTTGAAGAAAATGACCAACTGATGAATTTCAAAAACTGAGGAAAAACTCAAATTGAAGATTTTCAACTTTGGTGGTGGCGTGACCCACCGTATAAGAATGATGATTTTAGACACCGCGTACAATTGTCGTAGGGTTCTGAGAATCAAATTCTTCATTAATTTCTTCACACTTAGAGTGTTATTCTTCATTGATTGAAGAAAAACTTTTCTTCATGTGTTGCACATCTAAGTCATCAATTTTGCATAAGTGTTAGGATGAGTGTCCTTTTCAAAGAACATTCAAAGATTCTAAGATATTTAGCTCACACCGCAACTTGCTAAATCTCTTCTCATCCAAGGGCTTTGTGAAGATATCGGCAAGCTGTTCTTCAGTCTTCACATGCTCAATAGAAATGTCGCCCTTCAACACATGATCGCGAAGAAAATGATGACGAATCTGAATGTGCTTTGTCTTCGAGTGCTGAACTGGGTTGTGAGCAATCTTGATGGCACTCTCATTGTCACAGAAGAGAGGCACATTCTTCACGTTGACGCCGTAGTCCTTGAGAGTTTGCTTCATCCACAGCAATTGAGCACAGCAAGAACCAGCAGCAATGTACTCAGCTTCAGCAGTAGACAGTGATACGCAGTTCTGTTTCTTCGAGGACCAACCGACCAAAGATCGTCCGAGGAATTGACATGGACCAGATGTTGACTTGCGGTCCACACAATCACCAGCATAGTCAGAGTCTGAATATCCAATGAGATCAAAAGCCGAGCCCTTGGGGTACCATAATCCAAGTGTTGGTGTGTGAGCTAGATATCGAAGAATATGTTTCACAACCTTATGGTGTGATTCCTTCAGTGTAGCTTGAAATCGGGCACACATGCAAACACTAAGCATTATATCTGGCCTAGATGCACATAAGTATAATAAAGAACCAATCATGGAGCGGTATACCTTATGATCGAAGTCAATAACATTTTCATCAGTGCACATATGGCCATTTGTGGGCATAGGAATTTTGAGGCCTTTGCAATCTTGCATGCCGAATTTCCTCAGTACATCCTTGAGGTATTTCTCCTGAGATATGAATATGCCATTGCGTTGTTGACGAATTTGAAGACCTAAGAAGAATTTCATTTCTCCCATCATAGACATTTGATATTCTTCACTCATCATATAAGCAAATTCATCACTATAACATTGGTCAGTACAGCCAAAGATAATATCATCAACATATATTTGGCACACAAACAGTTCACCATCATAAGATTTAGTGAAAAGAGTAGGGTCGAGTGAACCGGGTTTGAAGCCTTTCTTCATGAGGAATTCCTTCAAAGTATCATACCACGCCCGAGGGGCCTGCTTGAGGCCATAGAGGGCCTTATTGAGTCTGAAGACTTTGTCAGGATTCTTTGGATCTTCAAAACCTGGGGGTTGAGCAACATATACTTCTTCCTCAAGCTTACCATTGAGGAATGCACTTTTCACATCCATTTGATATAGAGTGATATCATGATGGTTAGCATAAGCAAGTAATATGCGAATAGCCTCAAGTCTAGCAACAGCTGCAAAAGTTCCATCGAAATCAATTCCTTCAACCTGTGTGTAGCCTTGAGCTACAAGCCGTGCCTTATTCCTCACTACAAGGCCATTTTCATCTTGCTTGTTGCGGTAGATCCACTTTGTGCCAATGATATTGTGCTTGCGAGGATCTGGACGTTTGACCAGTTCCCAGACATTGTTAAGATCGAATTGATGTAATTCTTCTTGCATAGCTTGAATCCATTCAGGCTCCATAAATGCTTCATCTACCTTAGTGGGCTCTGTGATAGAGACAAAAGCAAAGTGCCCACAAAAGTTAGACAAGTGTGAAGCTCTTGAGCGTGTGAGAGGACCTGGAATGTTGATGTCGCTGATGATTTTCTCAATCTGCACTTCGTTGGCAACGCGAGGATGAGCGGATTGTCGTCGAGGAATTTGATCAGCATTTTCTTCAGCACCATTTTCTTCAGCATTTTCTTCAGGTGCATTAGCTCGACGTTCTTCACGTTCTGGAATGAATTCTTCAGCAAATTCTTCGGTCGGAATGACATCCTCAGTAGCCTTGAACTTGATAGATTCCTCAGGTGTTGGTTCATCTATCACAGAAGGTAGGTGCTCTCTTTGCGAGCCATTAGTTTCATCGAACCGCACATCTACAGTTTCAACAACCTTGTGAAGAACGTTGTTGAAGACTCTGTAGGCGTGCGAGTCCTTTCCGTAACCAAGCATGAAACCTTCATGTGCTTTCGGTGCAAATTTAGAGTTGTGATGAGGATCTCTAATCCAACATTTAGCACCGAAGACTTTGAAATAACTCACATTGGGTTTCTTGTCAGTGAGGAGTTCATAGGCAATCTTCTTGAAGAATTTGTGAAGATAAACTCTGTTGATGATGTGGCACGCAGTATAAATTGCATCAATCCAGAAACGACGAGGCGTTTTGTATTCATCAAGCATAGTGCGAGCCATCTCAGCAAGAGTCCTGTTCTTGCGCTCCACGACGCCATTCTGCTGAGGAGTATAAGGAGCAGATAACTCATGAGTAATACCAAGTTCATCAAGATAGTCATCGAGACCAGAATTCTTGAACTTAGTTCCATTGTCACTTCTGATGTGCTTGATCTTCACACCAAAGTTGGTTGAAGCCCTCGAGGAAAATCGTTCGAAGACTTCCTGCACTTCATGTTTGTAAGTAACAATGTGTACCCATGTGTATCGAGAGTAATCATCAACAATAACAAAGCCATATTGAGATGCATCATTTGAAACTGCAGAATAATGGTTAGGACCGAAGAGATCCATGTGAAGCAATTCAAATGGTCGAGTAGTAGTCATGTTAGTCTTCGCTGGATGCTTAGCCTTGGTCATCTTTCCAGCTTCACAGGCTCCGCATAAGTGATCCTTGAGGAATTTGACATTCTCAATGCCAATGACATGCTTCTTCTTCGCAAGCGTGTGCAAATTCCTCATGCCTGCATGACCAAGTCGTCGATGCCATAGCCAGCCTTCTGAAGCTTTTGCAAGTAGGCACACGGCTGGTTGTGGTCCTGTAGAGAAATCAACAATATACAAGTCTCCTCTCCTAAAGCCTTCGAAGACTTTGGAATTGTCAGCTTCCATAACCACAACACAACGATACATGCCAAAGACAACAACCATATCAAGATCACAAAGCATTGAGATAGACATGAGGTTGTATCCTAAGGACTCGACAAGCATGACTTTGTCCATGTGTCGATCCTTTGTGATCACAACCTTACCTAGACCCAATACCTGACTTTTGCCTTTGTCAGCGAAGATGATATGCTTCAGATGCGATGGAGATAAGGGAGCATCCGTCAATAGATTCTTGTCACCAGTCATGTGATTTGTACATCCACTATCGAGGACCCACTCAGTGGCTTTGGGTTGATCATCCTGCAGATGAATTAGTGCAGCTTACGAACTCATATACTTCATCGGTAAAGAATATGACATCACAATTAATCAGATCAATTTCATCAAGCAATAGAACAGATAAAGCAGTATGAGGACGTGAGAAATGAAAGTTCATTTCTTCATGATTAGCCTGCATCCTTTCAGGCACTTTTCAGGTCTCCAGCAAATTCTTCAGACGTTTGAGCACGTCTGGAGACCTGACCCTGCAGAAGAGATTAGTTCTTTTTCTTCACCACCCACATCTGAAGGGGTGGCAAAGAGTTCATCACTCTGCGAGCTCCATATGAGAAAGGTGGCATAGAAGCCAGCCCATTTTGTTTCACATAAGAGGAGTTAGGATAAGCATATGAATAAGCAGAGAAATTCTTCGAGGACTTATGAACATAATGGTTAGAAGAATAATGCTCATATTCATAGCCCTTAGCTCTTCCCTGCGAAACAGAGTTGTTAGCACGATGATATTCATATGAGGACTTTGATCCTTTTGAGGAATTTGATCCGTATGAGGAATTTGGACCGTATGAGGACTTGGATCCATATGAAGAATTTGGTCCATATGAAGAATTTGATCTGGGGTTCCTATTCTTCACAGGTGGTGTCATGAGGACATTCACCTGAAGACTTTCAAGGCACCTTTTGGGAACCCAGATTTTCTTCATAGGAGAACCGTTCCTGCAGTTAGTGCCAACATATCTAGCAAATAATTCACCATTCTGATTTTTGAACAGTTTATAGTTGGAGTCAAATGACTCATCAGAAGAATGAGAAGATTCACATGTAAAGCCAGATAGATTAGATGGATCAACTGGAGGTCCCTTTGCAGCAACCCATGAGGTTTTGGGGTACTGCTCAGGCTTCCAATATGTACCATAAGCATTGAGTTTCCTCTTAAAGGCAATACCCTCTTTCCTAGGGTTCCTGTTGAGGATCTGCTTTTTAAGCACATCACAAAGAGTCTGATGCCCTTTGAGGCTTTTGTACATGCCTGTCATGTACAATTCCTTCAGCCCTGCATCATCGGTGATACTAGCAATGTCCTCAGATGAGGAATTAGTGATAGCAGAGACAGTTGAAGAATTTGTAGCATTAGAAGCATTTGAACATTCAGGTGAAGAATTAGCAGATTCACGTTCAATGCATTTCAAACATGGAGGAACAAATTCTTCCTGAGAAGCGCTGATTTGTTTTGCAAGTAATGAGTCGCGCTCCTTCTGAAGATCTTCATAACTCACTCTTAGCTTTTCAAGATCTTGCTTTCTCTGAAGAAATTCATAAGAAAGCTTCTCATGATCAGATAAGAGAGTGTTATGATGACCTTGAAGGGTGTCAAACTTAGACTGAAGTCTCTGAAGACTCTCAGCCAAAGCTTTCGACTGATCCATTTCTTCACCCAACATATCATCACTCTTATTTAGCATGTATTGAACTTTTTCCAAAGCTCTTTGTTGTTTAGTGGCAAGGGAAGCAAGTTTGACATAGCTGGGTCCAAATTCATCACCAGATTCATCATCACTGGATTCAAATAGATAGCATTCAGTTACCTTAGCATCTTTTGCCATAAGGCATGATGCAGAAGATGATGATTCTGGTTCGAATGTCATCGCTTTGAGAGATTCCTTGAAGTCCTAAAACCAAGGATCATGACCTTCATAGACCTCAGAGAGACGGTCCCAGATAAGCTTCGCATGATCGAGATGCATGATGTTCCTGAACTGATTTTGAGACAGACAGGAGCAGATGACGTCCTTCGCCATGAGGTTGAGAAGAGTGTACTTGCGAACGTCATCAGCTTCCGCCATCTTGCACAGATCGGTCAGACCAATCTCAGTGACGGTCCACAGCTCGCTGTTCATCGCCATGAGGCGCTTCTTCATCATGGCCTTCAACTTGGGATACTCGTGACCGTCAAAGATGGGGCATGACATAGTCTTCATTCCTGTGGTCGACATAATTAAAACTCCAGGCGGTTAAACCAAAATCACACAGAACAAGGGAGTACCTCGCTTTGATACTAATTGAAAGTGCGTTATATCCACTAGAGGGCGGGTGAATAGGCGATTTTTATGAATTCTTCACGTAGGAATTTGCGGGTGAGGAAATTCCTTAGCGAAGAACTACTAGCAGCGGAATAAGTACTCAGAAGTAAACATAACAGAACACAAGCATGGTCATCATGATGAATTGAAGACAAGCAAAGAGTACAGAAAGCGTAAACACAGGATAACACAGGATGAAGACAAACAGACTGAAGAAATTGAACTGAGGAAATTGAGAAAGTCTTCAGTCAAAGTCTTCAAACAGATATGAACAAGCACACAACAACTATAATGAGGAAATGAAGGGTTGAGGAAATAGAACCAGTAAGCCTGATGAAGACAATGATTTGGTAGACCAGTTCCAACTGCTGTCTCAGTTGTACATCTGGTTGGAGCGGCTAGGTATTTAAACCTGAGGACACACAGTCCCGGATACACAGTCCTCACCATATTCTCCTTGAGCTAAGGTCACACAGACCTCGCCCAATCACTCATGGTAAGTCTTCAGGTGACTTCTGAACCTTCACAAACTCGGTCACTCGGCGATCCACAATTCCTCTTGGATGCTCTAGACCATGACGCCTAACCGTCTGGAAGAAGCACAGTCTTCAAAGGTAACAAGCGTCGGATCCACGCAGGATCAATCTCTTCAGTGATGCTCAATCACTTTGGGTTTGTAGGTGTTTGGGTTTGGGTTTTCCTCACTCGATGATTTTCGCTCAAAGTCCTCGGAGGATGGGATGCTCTCAAATGACAAGTGTCAGTTTCTCTCGGAGCAGCCAACCAGCTAGTGGTTGTAGGGGGCAGCTATTTATAGCCTAGGGAGCAGCCCGACATGATAAGACATAAATGCCCTTCAATAATATGACCATTAGGTGGGTAGATATTTTGGGACAGCTGGCGCATAGCACAGCAACGGTCGGAAATTTGAGTATCAAATTCCTCAGGGCTATCATGTTCCTCACTGTGTAGGTAATCCGCACTGGCGAATTCCTAACTCCTCAGTCAGAACAAATTCCTCAGAGACCAGAAGAACTTCTTCTCTGTCACTGAAGAATATGACTGAACTGTATGAGATTTCCAATGGCTTCACTTGAAGGGATTGGTAGGTGTAGGATTTTGAGTTGAGCATCACATGGAAATTTTTCCTTAGTATTTCTTCGACCCCCTTTAACAGTACAGTGTTTCCTATGACTCAAGAAAGAGAAAATGAAACTACGAAAACAAAAGTCTTCACGCTTCATGTTCCTCGAATCAATACTAAGTCTTCAAGGTCACACCAATTTCTTCACTTTCAAAGTCTTCAGTAAGTCTTCAGAAATCCAAAGTCTTCAGTCGAAGAACTTCATTTTTAGGGGTCGACTTTCCCTGTAAATATCAAACTCCTCATAGACTTATAGACCTGTGTACACTCATAAACACATTAGTCCCTTAACCTATAAGTCTTCAATGCACCAAAATCACTAAGGGGCACTAGATGCACTTACAACCCCCCTGGGCGTGGGCCCCTGCCTCGTGGATGACTCGGAGACCCCCTGATGTCAAACCAACGCCAAAAATTCCTATAAATAAAGAAACCCCCAGAAAATAACCTAGATCGGAAGTTCTGCCTCCGCAAGCCTCTGTAGCCACGAGAAATCAATCTAGGCCCTCTCTGGCACCCTGCCGGAGGGGGCCATCATCACCGGAGGCCATGGAGGAGGAAGCACAAGGGGGAGAACCTCTCCTCCTCTCTCTCGGTGGCGCCGGAGTGCCATCGGGAGGGGAATCATCGCCGCGGTGATCATCTTCATCAACATCACCATCATCATCACCATCCTCATCTATTTTACGCGGTCCACTCTCCCGCACCCCGCTGCAATCCCTACTTGAACATGGTGCTTTATGCCACATATTATGATCCAATGATGTGTTGCCATCCTATGATGTTTTGAGTAGATATCCTTTGTCTTTGGGTTGATTGATGATATAGATTGGTATGAGTTGTATGTTTTATTTTGGTGCTATCCTATTGTGCCCTCCGTGTCGCGCAAGCGTGAGGGATTCCCGTTGTAGGGTGTAGCAATACGTTTATGATTCTGTTATAGTGGGTTGCTTGAGTGACAGAAGCATAAACCCGAGTAAGGGGGTTGTTGCGTATGGGATAAAGGGGACTTGATGCTTTAATGCTATGGTTGGGTTTTACCTTAATGATCTTTAGTAGTTGCGGATGCTTGCTAGAGTTCCAATCATAAGTGCATATGATCCAAGAATAGAAAGTATGTTAGCTTATGCCTCTCCCTCATATGAAATTGCAATGACGACTACCGGTCTTGTTAACGATTGCCTAGGATAATTCCGCACACCGATCCATCATTATTCCACACTCGCTATTTATAATATTTAGTAATATATTCTAACTTAATGATAACAGCACCTAATTTTATATTTTAGCTCTCCGATATCATGCAAAGTTATCCTCTTCATACCCACAACGTAGTTTTATTTCTCATTTCTAGTTGGAAGCAAACGTTCGGTGTACGTAGAGTCGTATCAGTGGCAGATAGGACTTGAGAGAATATATATTTTTTTGACTGGGAAGACTTGAGAGAATATTGATCTTACCTTTAGCTCCTTGTGGGTTCGACACTCCATACTTATCACTTCCACCATTGGGAATTGCTACGATGATTCCCTGCACTTGGGGATTATCAAGCTCTTTTCTGGCGCCGTTGCCGGGGAGCAATAGCGTGGGGTTGATATTCTCGTGTGTGCTTGTTTGCTTTCTTCACTAAGTAGATTTTGTTTTTCCTTTTTGTTTCTGTTTAGTTGTGGGTGAAACATACAAAAAAATTAAAATAATGAAAATACAAAAAATTTACTTGCCTCTCATGCCTAAAAAGTTTTTCAAAAAGAGAAGTGATTGGAAAGTTATGCATTGAAGAAGTGAGGGTTGACCTTGAGCACTTGTGTTCATGCTCACGGAAACAATGTAGAATTTTTCATGGAAGTTTCTCTGTAAATAATTGTCCCCTTGTGTATATCCATTGTATTATAAAAATAATGTGCCAAGCTTTGGTTTTAGGATGATTAGATTGCTTGTTTACTAGGTGCAGAACAAAAACAGAAACTTTGGCTGTAGCGCGTGATTTTACATTGTTTTTACTGGAAGGACAAATGGGTCTGAAACTTTTTGCACATTACTTCTGTACAAATTGTTCAAATTTTCAAATTTATTTCATATTTTTTGGAGTTACAGAAGTTTGCTAAACTTCCAGATTACTACAGACTGTCCTGTTTAAGACAGATTCTGTTTTTGATGCATTGCTTGCTTGTTTTGATGAAACTATCGATTTCTATCAGTGGATTAAGCCATGGAAAAGTTATATTACAGTAGCTATAATGCAATAACAAAATATGAATTGGTTGCAACAGTACTTATAGTAGTGATTTGGTTTGTTATACTAACGGATCTCACAAGTTTTTGTTAAAGTTCTGTGTGGATGAAGTGTTCGAAGATCGAGGAGCTATCAATATGAGAAGAATAAAGAGAGGCAAGAGTTCAAGCTTGGGGGTGCTCAAGGCACCCCAAATAAATATTTAAGAGGATGCTCAAGCATCTAAGCTTGGGGATGCCCCGGTTGGCATCCCATCTTTCTTCTTCAACAATTATCGGTATACCTCGGTTTTTGTTTTGTTCACATGATTTGTGTCCTTTGTGTTTTTCTTTTTCTTTAAGAACCATGCTAGTATGAGATAGCCTTTCATTGATTTATAGAATACTTCATGTGCTTCACTTATATATTTTAAGTACGATCTTATAGAATTGCTCTTTGTGCTTCACTTAAATCTTTTTGAGTATGGTTTTATAGAATGCTTCGTGTGCTTCACTTATATATATTGAGCTTGGATATTGGTTAGTCTATACTAATTGTAGAATGCTCCATGAACTTCACTTATATCTTTTCGAGTATGAATAATACTATCATCTAAATCCGGTTTGGAAGAGTGTCAACTTTAGTAACTAGTGATCCCGCTATTCCGAATGAGAAGAATTTTGCTTATGTGGAGAGTAGAAAAATTTCTACGCTTGTAGATCATGAAAAAAATGCTTTATGTGATGGTTATATTGTTGAATTCATTCATGATGCTACTTAAAATTATTATGATGGAGGAATATATGCTTGTAGGAGTTGCAATAATATCAAGTTTCCTCTCTATGTGCTTAAAGTTTTGAAGTTATACTTGTTTTGCCTTCCTATGCTAGTTGATTCTTGCTCCTATAAATTATGTGTTCACAAAATCCCTAGGCATAGGAAGTTGGTTAGATTCAAATGTGCTAGTCATATTCTTCATGATGCTCTCTTTATGTTTCAATTCTTATCTTTTATGTGAGCATCATTGAAATCATCATGCCTAGCTAAAAGGCATTAAAGAAAAGCGCTTGTTGGGAGACAACCCAATATTTACCCATACTGTTTTTGTCTGTTTACATGATTAAGCTACAGTAGTAATCATGTTTTATAGCTTTTGTTTCAATAAAGTTCCAAGTAAGACCTTTGGGAAGACTTGGGTGAAAGTTAATGTGATCTTGCTGTAAAAAACAGAAACTTTGCGCTCACGAGATTAGCTGCCATTTTTTACATAAGAGTGATTTTAAGTTGATTATTTTTGCAGAAGATTAATAGACAAAGTCCTCACGTCCACCAATTTATTTCATAATTTTTGGAGCAGCAGAAGTATGGTTGCTGTTCAGATCATTACAGAATGTTCTGTTTCTGACAGATTCTGTTTTCATTGCATAGTTTGCTTGTTTTCTAGTTTCTATGGCTTATATTTTTCAATATAAATTGTAGAAATGATATGGTACAGTAGTAATTGTGTGAGAACAACTATGAACCTTGTCTTTGACAGTACCAAAGTGAATGGTTTGCTCTTTATCATACTAACCTATCTCATGAAGTTCCGTTAAGTTTTGTGTGATTGAAGTTTTCAAGCTTTGGGTGAGATATCGATATGAGGAGAATAAGGAGAGGAAAGACCCTAAGCTTGGGGATGCCCAAGGAACCCCAAGGTAATATTCAAGGAATACTCAAGTGCCTAAGCTTGGGGATGCCCCGGAAGGCATCCCCTCTTTCGTCTTCAAAACTATCGGTATACCTTACTCGGAGCTATATTTTTATTCGTCACATGATAT
Organism: Triticum aestivum; assembly: GCF_018294505.1. Taxonomy (NCBI): domain Eukaryota; kingdom Viridiplantae; phylum Streptophyta; class Magnoliopsida; order Poales; family Poaceae; genus Triticum; species Triticum aestivum. Next base: position 163,359,645 of record NC_057799.1, on the reverse strand, counting down.
GTGTTTTGCTTGGAGCATATTTTCATTTTTACTTGCTGTTTGAATAAAATAATTGGATCTTAATTATTGAATGAAAAAGAATCCTCCCATGGCTAGTTAATTCTTTGACTACTCAGTGTTCTTCACTTGTATCTTTTTGGAGTAGTTTGTCAATAACTCACGTGCTTCACGTATATCCTATGAATAAAAGGTTGAATGAATTGAATGTCATAAATCTAAATTTATATATGTTTCATATGCTTACAACATGGGGAGTAATGACTTCACACATAATAAGTATAGGTAATAAACTCATTGAAAGTTAGCAAACGTAGAATTGGTCACTTGAACAATTCATGAAAGAATATTGAAGGAAGAGAGATTTCACATATAAATATACTATCTTGGACATCTTTTGTAATTGTGATCACTCATTAAAATATGGCATGCTAAAAGGTTGATGTTGGACAAGGAAGACAACATAATGGGTTATGTTTTCTTATATCCGAAATAAAGTATATTGTCATGGATCATCCAACATGCTGAGCTTGCCTTTCCCCCTTATGCTAGCCAAATTCTTTGCACAAAGTAGAGATACTACTTGTGCTTCCAAATATCCCTTAAACTAGTTTTGCCATGAGAGTCCACCATACCTACCTATGGATTGAGTAAGATCCTTCAAGTAAGTTGTCATCGGTGCATGCAATAAAAATTGCTCTCTAAATATGTATGATCTATTAGTGCGAAGAAAATAAGCTTTATACAAACTTGTGATAGGGAAGTAATAAAAGCGACGGACTGCATAATAAAGGTCTCTATCACAAGAGGCAATATAAAGTGACGTTCTTTTGCATTAAGATTTTGTGCATCCAACCATAAAAGCGCATGACAACCTCTGCTTCCCTCTGCGAAGGGCCTATCTTTTACTTTTATCTTCTACCTTATGCAAGAGTCATGGTGATCTTCACGTTTTCTTTTTACATTTTATCCTTTGGCAAGCACATTGTGTTGGAAAGATCCTGATATATATATCCAATTGGATGTAAGTTATCATGAACTATTATTGTTGACATTACCCTTGAGGTAAAAGGTTGGGAGGCGAATCTATAAGCCCCTATCTTTCTCTGTGTCCGATTAAAACTTTGAACCCATAAATATCACGTGAGTGTTAGAAATTGCGCAAGATTAGATGATAGTTGAGTATGTGGAGTTTGCTAAATCAAAGCTCTGACATAGACCCTTCCTGAAAATAAGATGAATTGCAATTGTTTGATGACTAAGAGCATTGTTTGTTAGTTTTCAAGAAAGTTTATGATCTATACTTTAACATGTGAATAGCTTGTTACTTGATCATGAAAAGTTTTATGAGATGAGCTACTGTTATGACATATAATGATGCTAGAAAAGGTGATTGAAATTATCATTTCTCAAACTTGTGCACCTGCTAGCATTCACACTTCATAAATTATTTCTTTTATCATTTACCTACTCGAGGACGAGCAGGAATTAAGCTTGGGGATGCTGATACGTCTCCAACGTATCTATAATTTATGAAGTATTCATGCTATTATATTATTCATCTTAGATGTTTTATATGCATTTATATGCTATTTTATATGATTTTTGGGACTAACCTATTAACCTAGAGCCCAGTGCCAGTTTCTGTTTTTTCCTTGTTTTTGAGTTTTACAGTAAAGGAATACCAAACGGAGTCCAATTGACGTGCCAATTTTTGTTGATTTTTTATGGACCAAAAGAAGCCCCTGGAGCAAAAGAGTTGGGCCAGAAGAGTCCCGGGCTGTCCACGAGGGTGGGGGGCACGCCCACCCCCCTGGGTGTGGGCCCCTGCCTCGTGGACGACTCGGAGACCCCCCTGACGTGAAACCAATGCCAAAAATTCCTATAAATACAGAAACCCCCAGAAAATAACATGGATCAGAAGTTCCGCCGCCGCAAGCCTCTGTAGCCACGAGAAATCAATCTAGGCCCTCTCTGGCACCCTGCCGGAGGGGGCCATCATCACCGGAGGCCATGGAGGAGGAAGCACAAGGGGGAGAACCTATCCTCCTCTCTCTCGGTGGCGCCGGAGTGCCATCGGGAGGGGAATCATCGCCGTGGTGATCGTCTTCATCAACATCACCATCCTCATCTATTTTACGTGGTCCACTCTCCCGCACCCCGCTGTAATCCCTACTTGAACATGGTGCTTTATGCCACATATTATGATCCAATGATGTGTTGCCATCCTATGATGTTTTGAGTAGATATCCTTTGTCTTTGGGTTGATTGATGATATAGATTGGTATGAGTTGTATGTTTTATTTTGGTGTTGTGCTATTGTGCTCTCCGTGTCGCACAAGCGTGAGGGATTCCCGCTGTAGGGTGTTGCTACATGTTTATGATTCGCTTATAGTGGGTTGCTTGAGTGACAGAAGCATAAACCCGAGTAAGGGGGTTGTTGCGTATGGGATAAAGGGGACTTGATGCTTTAATGCTATGGTTGGGTTTTACCTTAATGATCTTTAGTAGTTGCGGATGCTTGCTAGAGTTCCAATCATAAGTGCATATGATCCAAGAAGAGAAAGTATGTTAGCTTATGCCTCTCCCTCATATGAAATTGTAATGACGACCACCGGTCTTGTTAACGATTGCCTAGGATAATTCCGCACACCGATCCATCATTATTCCACACTCGCTATTTATAATATTTAGTAATATATTCTAACTTAATGATAACAACACCTACTTTTATATTTTAGCTCTCTGATATCATGCAAAGTTATCCTCTTCATACCCACAACGTAGTTTTATTTCTCGTTTCTAGTTGGAAGCAAACGTTCGATGTACGTAGAGTTGTATCAGTGGCAGATAGGACTTGAGATAATATTGATCTTACCTTTAGCTCCTTGTGGGTTCGACACTCCATACTTATCACTTCCACCATTGGGAATTGCGACGATGATTCCCTGCACTTGGGGATTATCATTTTGCATATCTATGTTGCAGATCAATGGCCCGAGCTATCGTTCCCCTGAATTTTAATGCATTCCTAGAGAAAGCTAAGTTGAAAGATGATGGTAGCAACTACACGGGCTGGGTCCGTAACTTGAGGATTATCCTCATTGCTGCACAGAAGAATTATGTTCGTGATGCACCGCTAGGTGACAGACCTGCTGCAGGAGCTGATGCAGATGTTATGAACGTCGGGCAAGCTCGATCTGATGACTACTCAATAGTTCAGTGTGCCATGCTTTATGGCTTAGAACCGGGACTTCAAAGACATTTCGAACGTCATGGAGCATATTTCAAGAAAATGCCCTGGTTGAGAGATATGAAGTCTCCAACAAGTTCTATAGTTGCAAGATGGAGGAGAACAGTTCTGTCAGTGAACACATACTCAAAATGTTTGGGGTATCATAATCACTTGACTCAGCTGGGAGTTGATCTTCCAGTTGATAGTGTTATTGACAGACTTCTTCAATCACTGCCACCAAGCTACAAAGGCTTCGTGATGAACTATAATATGCAAGGGATGAACAAAACGATTCCTGAGCTCTTCGCAATGCTTACGCCACGGAGGTACAAATCAAGAAGGAGCATCAAGTGTTGATGGTTAACAAGACTACTAGTTTCAAGGAAAAGGGCAAGGGAAAGAAAGGGAACTTCAAGAAGAATGGCAAGCAAGTTGCCCCTCCCGGGAAGAATCCCAAAGCTGGACCCAAGCCTGAAACGGAGTGCTTCTACTGCAAAGGGAATGGTCACTGGAAGCAGAACTACCCCAAATACTTGGCGGATCAGATGGATGGCAAAGTGAACAAAGGTATATTTGATATACATGTTATTGATCTGTACCTTACTAATGCTCGTAGCAGCGCCTGGGGATTTGATACTGGTTTGGTTGCTCATATTTGTAACTCAAAACATGAGCTGTGGAATAAACGAAGATTGGCTAAGGACGAGGTGACGATGCGCATTGGGAATGGTTCCAAGGTCGATGTGATCGCCGTCGGCACACTACCTCTACATCTTCCTTCGGGATTAGTTTTAGACCTCAATAATTATTATTTGGGGCCCGCGCTGAGCATGAACATTATGTCTGGATCTTGTTTATTGCCAGATGGTTATTTATTTAAGTCAGAGAATAATGGTTGTTCTATTTATATGAATAATATCTTTTATGGTCATGCACCCTTGAAGAGTGGTCTATTCTTGTTGAATCTCGATTGTAGTGATACACATATTCATAATGTTGATGCCAAAAGATGCAAAGTTGATAATGATAGTGCAACATACTTGTGGCACAGTCGTTTAGGTCATATTGGTGTAAAGCGCATGAAGAAACTCCATGCAGATGGACTTTTGGAATCACTTTATTATGAATCGTTTGATACTTGTGAACCATGACTCATGGGCAAGATGACTAAAACTCCGTTCTCTGGAACAATGAAACGAGCTAATGACTTATTGGAAATAATACATACCGATGTATGCGGTCCAATGAGTGTTGAGGCACGCAGCGGGTATCATTATTTTCTGAACTTCACAGATGATTTGAGTAGGTATGGGTATATCTACTTAATGAAACACAAGTCTGAAACATTTTAAAAGTTCAAAGAATTTCAGAGTGAAGTGGAGAATCATCATAACAAGAAAATAAAGTTTCTACGATCTGATCGCGGAGGCGAATATTTGAGTTACGAGTTTGGCCTTCATTTAAAACAATGTGGAATTGTTTCACAACTCACGCCACCTGGAACACCACAGCGTAATGGTGTGTCCGAACGTCGTACCGTACTTTATTAGATATGGTGCGTTCTATGATGTCTCTTACCGATTTATCACTATCGTTTTGGGGTTATGCGTTAGAGACAGCCGCATTCACGTTAAATAGGGCACTGTCTAAATCTGTTGAGACGACATCGTATGAACTATGGTTTGGCAAGAAACCTAGGCTGTCGTTTCTTAAAGTTTGGGGTTGCGAGACTTATGTCAAAAGGCTTCAGCCTGATAAGCTCGAACCCAAATCGGAGAAGTGTGTTTTCATAGGATACCCTAAGGAAACAATTGGGTACACCTTCTACCACAGATCCGATAAGAATGGAACCTTTCTAGAGAAGGAGTTTCTCTCGAAAGAAGTGAGTGGGAGGAAAGAAGAACTTGATGAGGTAATCGTACCTTCTGTCGAATTGAAAAGTAGCACATCAGAGAAAACTGTTCCCGTGATGACTACACTAACTAGAGAGGAAGCAAATGATAGTGATCATGAAACTTCAGATCAAGTTGCTCGTAGGTCAACCAGGGCACGATCCGCACCAGAGTGGTACGATAATCCTGTCCCGGAAGTCATGTTATTAGACCAAGGCGAACCTACGAACTATGAAGAAGCTATGATGAGCCCAGATTCCGACAGATGGCACGAGGCCATGAAATCTGAGATAGGATCCATGTATGAGACCAAAGTGTGGACTTTGGTGGACACGCCCGATGATCGGCAAGCCATAGAGAATAAATGGATCTTCAAGAAGAAGACTGACGTTGATGGTAATGTTACTGTCTACAAAGCAAGACTTGTCATGAAAGGTTTTCGACAAGTTCAAGGAGTTGAATATGATGCGACTTTCTCACTCGTAGCGATGCTTAAGTCTATCCGAATCATGTTAGCAATTGCCACATTTTAAGATATGAAATTTGGCAAATGGACGTCAAAATTGCATTCCTTAAAGAAGAGTTGTATACGTATATGATGCAACCAGAAGGTTTTGTCGATCCTAAAGGTGCTGACAAAGTGTTCAAGCTCCAGCGATCCATCTATGGACTGGTGCAAGCATCTCGGAGTTGGAATATACGCTTTGATGAGGTGGTCAAAGCATATGGTTTTATACAGACGGTGAAGCCTGTATTTACAAGAAAGTGAGTGGGAGCTCTGTAGCATTTCTGATATTATATGTGGATTACATATTATTGATTGAAAATGATATATAATTTCTGGATAGCATAAAAGGATACTTGAATAAGAATTTTTCAATGAAAGACCTCGGTGAAGCTGCTTATATATTAGGCATCAAGATCTATAGAGATAGATCGAGATGCTTGATAGGAATTTCACAAAGCACATACCTTGACAAAGTTTTGAAGAAGTTCAAAATGGACTAGTCAAACAAAGGGTTCTTGCATGTGTTACAAGGTGTGAAATTGAGTCAGGCTTAAAGCCCGACCACTGCAGAAGATAGAGAGAGAATGAAAGTCATTCCCTATGCCTCAGCCATAGGTTCTATCATGTATGCTATGTTCTGTACAGGCCTGATGTGTGCCTTGCCATAAGTTTGGCAGGGAGGTACCAAAGTAATCCAGGAGTGGATCACTGGACAACGGTCAAGAACATCCTGAAGTACCTGGAAAGGACCAAGGATATGGTTGTCGTTTATGGAGGTGACGAAGAGCTCGTCGTAAATGGTTACGTCGATGCTAGCTTCGACACTGATCCGGATGACTCTAAGTCACAAACCGGATACGTATTTATATTGAATGGTGGAGCTGTCAGTTGGTGCAGTTCCAAGCAGAGCATCGTGGTGGGATCTACGTGTGAAGCGGAGTACATAGCTGGTTTGGAAGGAGCTCATATCTGATCTAGGTGTAATACCTAGTGCATCGGGTCCAATGAAAATCTTTTGTGACAACACTAGAGCAATTGCCTTGGCGAAGGAATCCAGGTTTCACAAGAGAGCCAAACACATCAAGAGACACGTCAACTCCATTTGTGAAAAGGTCAAGGATGGAGACATAGAGATTTGCAAAATACATACGGATCTGAATGTAGCAAACCCATTGACTAAGCCTCTTCCGCGAGCAAAACATGATCAGCACCAAGACTCCATGGGTGTTAGATCAGTACAATGTAATCTAGATTATTGACTCTAGTGCAAGTGGGAGACTGAAGGAAATATGCCCTAGAGGCAATAATAAAGTTGTTATTTTATATTTCCTTATTCATGATAAAGGTTTATTATTCATGCTAGAATTGTATTGATCGGAAACTTAAATACATGTGTGAATACATAAACAAATATCGTGTCCCTAGTAAGCCTCTACTAGACTAGCTCGTTGATCAAAGATGGTTAAGGTTTCCTAACCATAGACATGTGTTGTCGTTTGATAACAAGATCACGTCATTAGGAGAATGATGTGATGGACAAGACCCATCCGTTAGCATAGCATAATGATCGTTCAGTTTATTGCTATTGCTTTCTTCATGTCAAATATATATTCCTTCGACTGTGAGATTATGCAACTCCCAAATACCGGAGGAATACCTTGTGTGCTATCAAATGTCACAACATAACTGGGTGATCATTGATGTCGCTTGAAGCTACGTCGGTATTTCCCCAAAGAGGAAGGTGTCGGTGCACAAAAGTAGGGGCTCTCCTTTTGACCCCTTTACTTGTGCACGGGCAGTCAGAGCCGCACCCGCGGCCACACTTGGCAGGGCAGAGGAGGGAAGCCGAAGCACGAGACAGCCAAGGCAACGCCAAGGCCAGAGACACAAAGGGCAAGAGGGCGAGGTGGACTCCCCCGACAAGACCCTTGCCGGGGCGGCCTCCGCAGCCCCGACAAGAGCCTTGCCGGGGCAACTTGCCTGACGCCAGAAGAGCGCGCCACCCTTGAGCCCAAGGGTTCCAACGCCATCAACAACATTGGGACCAAGGCTCGGGAGGCACCTCCGTGGTGGCATGCAGATCTTTGTCAAGATCATAAATACACGAGATCAGATGAGGACCAGAAGACGACGACCCTCGATGGGATCCTAGCTGAGGAAATCCACAAGACCCCCGGCAAGATCCTTGCCCGGGGCGACCATGACGCCACGGCAAGACCCTTGCCGGGGCCCCGGCAAGATCCTTGCCGAGGACACCAGCAAGGCCGCGGCCAGGCCCGCGTATGCCAAGGCTCCACCGCCGCTCCCATGTAGCTGCTAGCTCGACCAGCTGGGCAGGTACCTGCGTGGCAGCATGTGGCCTCTACACCGACCCAGCAAGCACCTGCGTGGTGGCATGCAGACCTTCGTGAAAGCTCCACCACTGCGCCAGCCCAACAGCCAGCCAATGTGGCGCCATGACGCCTCGTCAGCTTGGACGTGCGTCGGAACCAGGCGAGGTGGCGACAGCTGGGACGAGCTTCCTTGTCGTCCCCGATAAAGCGAGAGGGGCACGTCGGCGGCGCATTAAATGCGTTTGTCCGACGGTGCCAGAGGATAGACTCATCCACTGTACACCTTTACACCTCCGGTGTGCCACTGTGGCAACCCCTTTTGTCTATAAAAGGAGGCCCGAGGCATCCAGGAGAAGGATTCAGATCTTTTCGGCAAGTCACACCCCATAGATAGCTCAGGAACCCAGGAACACTCAAATACATACACCAAAGCAGGACTAGGGTATTACGCATCTCCGCGACCCGAACCTGGGTAAACGATCTGTGTGCTTCCTGTCAGACCCGCTCTTTGCACAACCCCGCGCCCGCCAACCGTAGAAGGGATCCCAGTGATTCCATAGGTGTCAATTTCCCCCAACAGAAGGGATGATGCAGCATAGCGGCGGTAGGTATTTCCCACAGATATGAAACCAAGGTTATCGAACCAGTAGGAGAACCAAGCAACACAACATAAACAGCCCCCGCACACAGATAACAAATCCTCGCAACCTGATGTGTTAAAGGGGTTGTCAATCCCTTCCGGGGTATGGCACCTCAAGATAGGCAAAGGACGTGAGGTAAATTTGTAGTAGATTGATAGATCAAACGCCAAATAAAATAAATAGAAATAAAATGCAGCGAGGTATTTTTGTATTTTTTCTTTAATAGATCTGAAAATAAATGCAACAGAAAAGTAGATCGCAAAGGCAAAATATATGAGAAAGAAGACGCGGGGCCCTAGGTTTCACTAGTGGCTTCTCTCGAGAAAAATAGCAAACGGTGGGTAAACAAATTACTGTTGGGCAATTGATAGAACTTCAAATAATCATGACGATATCCAGGCAATGATCATTATATAGGCATCACGTCCAAGATTAGTAGACCGACTCCTGCCTGCATCTACTACTATTACTCCACACATCGACCGCTATCCAGCATGCATCTAGTGTATTAAGTTCATGGAAAAACAGAGTAGTGCAATAAGAACGATGACATGATGTAGACAAGATCTATCTATGTAGAGATAGACCCCATCGTTTTATCCTTAGTAGCAATGATACATACATATCGTTTCCCTTTCTGTCACTGGGATCAAGCACCGTAAGATCGAACCCACTACAAAGCACCTCTTCCCATTGAAAGATAAATAGATCAAGTTGTCCAAACAAAACCCAAATATCAGAGAAAATACGAGGCTATAAGTAATCATGCATATAAGAGCACAAAGAAACTCAAATAACTTTCATGGATATAAAAAGATATAACTAGTCATAAACTCGAAGTTCATCATATCCCAACAAACACACCGCAAAAGAGTTACACCATATGGATCTCCAAGAGACCATTGTATTTAGAATTCAGCGAGAGAGAGGAAGCCATCTAGCTACTAACTACGAACCCGAAGGTCTACAAAGAACTACTCACGCATCATCGGAGAGGCACCAATGGAGGTTGTGAACCCCATCCGAGATGGTGTCTAGATTGGATCTGGTGGTTCTGGACTCTGCGGTGGCTGGATGAATATTTCGTCGACTCCCTAGGGTTCTGGAATATTGGGGTATTTATAGAGCAAAGAGGCGGTTCGGGGGGCACCCGAGGTGGGCATAACCCACCAGGGCGCGCCGCCCAGGCACAGCCAGGGCCCGTTGTGTTCCTTCTGGCCCATAAAAAATCATCGTGGAGTTTCGTGGCATTTGGACTCCGTCTGATATACATTTCCTATGATGTAAAAAACATGGAAAAAACAGCAACTGGCACTTGGCACTATGTCAATAGGTTAGTACCAAAAAAAGATATAAAATGACTATAAAATGATTATAAAACATCCAAGATTGATAATATAACACCATGGAACAATCAAAAATTATAGATACGTTGGAGACGTATGAGCATCCCCAAGCTTAACTCCTACCCATCCTCGAGTAGGTAAGTGATAAAAATAGAATTTTTGATGTGGAATGCTTCCTATCATGTCATATCATATTCTTTTCTTTATAGCATGGACAATTGGACTTTTATGTGATTCAAAGCAATAGTATAGTTTTGACATAATAATTTAGATACTCAAGCATATCAACAAGCAACCATGTCTTTCAAAATATCAACGCTAAAATAAGTTATCCCTAGCCCACCATGCTCAAACATTGATCCATTCATGAAACACACTCGAATATTAGCTACACCCAATACTTAAGTACGATCATATTGCCTCCTAGTTGGTGCTTTTTATGAGAGAAGATGGAGACTCAAATTCAAAAATAAAAATTGCATAAAGTAAAAGGAAGACCCTTCGCAGAGGGAAGTATGGATTTTAGAGGTGCCAGAGCTCAAAGCGAAAGATTAGAGATAAAAACATTTTGGGAGGTGTATCCATCCCACCAACGAGAAAAACTTAGAGTTCCCAACACTTTCCATGCTAGATATGCCATAGGCGGTTCCCAAACAAAAAATAAAGTTTATTCCTTTTCCACCATACTTTCACTTTCCATGGCTAACCGTATCCACGGGTGCCCTCCATACCAACACTTTCCAAGGATTTTATTATTTGACAACATAAAGTAAATTCATTTTTGCATTTCGGGACTGGGCATCCCTAAGACCTTTGCCTTACTCTCGTGCAATGACAAGTGAATAAACACTCATCTGAGAATAACACATCCAACATGGAAAATATTAGCCACCCCTCACCGCTCCGCGAGCGAAACAAACACACAAAAGAGAAGTTTATTTTGAAAATTAGAGATGGCACATGCAAATTTACTTAGAATGGCAAAAGAATACCGCATATAGGTAGATATAGTGGACTCATATGGCAAAACTGGTTTAAAGGATTTTGGGTGCACAAGTCGAGATCATACTTGGTGCACAATGAAGGCTAGCAAAAAGATTGAGAAGCGACCAACAAAGAAACGGATAATCTCATAAGCAAGCATTAAGCATAAATAACACCGAATAATGGACCACAAGTAGGATATAGTTTCATTGCATGACTATTGACTTTCATACTTGCATAGGGAATCACAAACCTTAACACCAATATTCTTACTAAAGCATAATTACTCATCAACATAACTCACATATCACATCATCATATCTCAAAACTATTACCAAGAATCAAGTTTATTTTGTCCAATGATCTTCATGAAAGTTTTTATTATATCCTTCTCAGATATCTATCACTTTGGGACTAATTTTCATGTGTTGCTTTTCGTAAGCTCAAACAAATATAAGTGAAGATCATGAGCATAATTTTTCTTCATTCTCTCAAAATAATTTAAGTGAAGCAAGAGAGAATTTCTTGAAAATTTTACTAACTCTCAAATAAATCTAAGTGAAGCAAGAGAGCATTTCTTCAAAAAAAATACTAAGCACACCATGCTCAAAAAGATATAAGTGAAGCACTAGAGCAAGTCCTATTGCTCATAAAAGATTTAAGTGAAGCATAGAGAGCAATTCTAACAAGTCATGACATAATTTTGGCTCTCTCAAATACGTGTGTCCAGCAAGGATTGATGACTTAAAACAAAAAATAAAACAAGCAAAGACTCATATCATACAAGACGCTCCAAGCAAAACACATATCATGTGACGAATAAAAATATAGCTTCAAGTAAAATACCGATAGTTGTTGGAAGAAAGCGGGGATGCCACTCAGGGGCATCCCCAAGCTTAGTTGGTTGCTCTTCTTTTTGGACAATAGCTTGGGATGCCGGGGCATCCCCAAGCTTAGGCTCTTCTATCCTTCCTTCATCCATCGTAAGATAACCCAAAACTTGAAAACTTCAATCACACAAAACTCAACAAAACCTTCGTGAGATCCGTTAGTGTAAGAAAAATAAATCACTACTATAAGTGTTGTATCAAACCAATTCTTACTTTGTTTTTGTATTATATCTGCTGTATTCCAACTTTTTTATGGCAAAACCTCATCAAAGAAAACCATAGAGCCATCAAAATAAGCACACAACACAAAGAAAACAGAATATGTCAAAACAGAACAGCCTGTAGCAATCTGATTTGTTCAAATACTTCTGGAACTCCAAAAATTCTGAAAAACTAGGACGACCTGGGTAATTTGTATATTTATCTTCTACAAAAAGAGTTGGCATTTTATCACGTTTTGGTGATTTTTAACAATTATTTTCGTGAGCGCAAAGTTTCTGTCTTTTTCAGCAAGATCAAACAACTATCACCCAAGAAGATCCTATTGGTTCTACTTGGCACAAACACTAATTAAAACACAAAAAACACAATCATAATAGTAGCATAATTGTGCTAACACTCAAAAACAGAAAGCAAAAAGCAAAAGTAAAATTTATTCATTGGGTTGCCTCCCAACAAGTGCTATAGTTTTACGCCCTTAGCTAGGCATAAAGCAAGGATCTAAGTTTTGTCATCTTTATCCAACTCTTCAATCAAACACTTAGAATCCTTCAGAGATCTAACATAAAGACTTTCAATAGCAATACTCCTTGGAGTAAATTTAAAGATTTCATTCCTCTAAAAAGGATCTCTTATCACTTTAACAAAATCCGGGTGAATACTACTCATCTTAAGATCTCCTTTGTTACTATTACTAGAAGTTGCACCCTTGTTCTTGGATCTACCACTCTTTACGGGAGTTTTCTCGATAGTCTTAGCGGAAGCAAAAGCCGTGCTTAGATTACTAAAGATTTCTTCTAATTTATCAATCCGAGACGGACTTTCTTCTATTCTTTCATGGATTATGGTATCCTTCTCTTTTAACAACTTAAAAATATCTCCCGCTTTTGACCCAATATTAGTGGTAAAATTATGCATCTTTTTATCTATAATGTCCATATGATCTTCGGTGAGAATTTTCTTCTCAATAGCATCTAGTCTTTCCATAGCATGCTTAAGAGTCAAAGTTGTTTCATTAATCATAAGAGGTGGTGATCCCACTAAATTTCCCATAGCATTAAAAGCATCAAGAGAGGGACACATCAAGAAATTTCCACCGGTAATCATATCAAGGACGAATCTATAACAAGTGTATGATGCCAACATAAAAACAGCGAAGAAGAACAATGGTAGATTGCTTACGGATACATCTATTATGAGCATTGCAAATTCTATACCAAGCATCTTTTAATATGCTCTCCTATCCTTTGTTTAAAGTTGAGAACCTCATTCTAGGGAGTGCAAGCAATAGAGGAAGAACTATCCATAGTAACGGCAAACAAGGTTGCACACAAAAACAGATCTGGCAAGAAATCGGCAACGGAAAAAGAGAGGCGAATAAAACGGCAAATTTTTGTGAAGTGGGGGAGAGGAAAACGAGAGGCAAATGGAAAATAATATAAATTGCAAGGAGATGAGATTTGTGATTAGGAACCTGGTATATGTTGAAGATCCTCCCCGGCAACGGTGCCAGAAATTCCTTTTGATGTCTCTTGAAGCTACATCGGTATTTCCCCAAAGAGGAAGGGATGATGCAGCACATCGGCGGTAGGTATTTCCCTCAGATATGAAACCAAGGTTATTGAACCAGTAGGAGAACCAAGCAACGCAATGTAAATAGCCCCTGCACACAGATAACAAATCCTCACAACCCGACGTGTTAAAGGGGTTGTCAATCCCTTCCGGGGTACGGCGCCTCAAGATAGGCAAAGGACGTGAGGTAAATTTGTAGTAGATTGATAGATCGAACGCCAAATAAAATAAATAGAAATAAAATACAGCGAGGTATTTTTTGTATTTTTGGTTTAATAGATCTGAAAATAAATGCAAGAGAAAAGTAGATCGCAAAGGCAAAATATATGAGAAAGAAGACCCGGGGGCCGTAGGTTTCACTAGTGGCTTCTCTCGAGAAAACTAGCAAATGGTGGGTAAAAAAAACTTACTGTTGGGCAATTGATAGAACTTCAAATAATCATGACAATATCCAGGAAATGATCATTATATAGGCATCACGTCCAAGATTAGTAGACCGACTCCTGCCTGCATCTCCTACTATTACTCCACACATCGACCGCTATCCAGCATGCATCTAGTGTATTAAGTTCATGGAAAAACGGAATAATGCAATAAGAACAATGACATGATGTAGACAAGATCTATCTATGTAGAGATAGACCCCATAATTTTATCCTTAGTAGCAACGATACATACGTGTCGTTTCCCTTTCTGTCACTGGGATCAAGCACCATAAGATCGAACCCACTACAAAGCACCTCTTCCCATTGCAAGATAAATAGATCAAGTTGGACAAAAAAACCCAAATATCGGAGAAGAAATACGAGGCTATAATTAATCATGCATATAATAGATCAAAGAAACTCAAATAACTTTCATGGATATAAAAAGATAGATCTGGTCATAAACTCGAAGTTCATCAGATCCCAACAAACACACCGCAAAAGAGTTACATCATATGGATCTCCAAGAGACCATTGTATTGAGAATTCAGCGAGAGAGAGAGGAAGCCATCTAGCTACTAACTACGGACCCGAAGGTCTACAAAGAAATACTCATCGGAGAGGCACCAATGGAGGTTGTGAACCCCATCCGAGATGGTGTCTAGATTGGATCTGGTGGTTCTGGACTCTGCGGCGGCTGGATGAATATTTCGTCAATGTTCCTAGTGTTTCTAGAATATTGGGGTATTTATAGAGGAAAGAGGTGGTTCGGGGGCACCCGAGGTGGGCACAACCCACCAGGGCGCGCTTGGGCCTCCTTGCGCGCCCTGGTGGGTTGTGCCCCCCTCGGGGCACCCCCCTGGCGCAGCCAGGGCCCGTTGTGTTCCTTCTGGCCCATAAAAAATCATCATGGAGTTTCGTGGCATTTGGACTCCGTCTGATATTGATTTCCTGCGATGTAAAAAACATGGAAAAAACAACAACTGACACTTGGCACTATGTCAATAGGTTAGTACCAAAAATGATATGAAATGACTATAAAATGATTATGAAACATCCAAGATTGATAATATAAAAGCATGGAACAATCAAAAATTATAGATACGTTGGAGACGTATCAATCATAAAGATGCTCTACAGGTATCTCCGAAGGTGTTTGTTGAGTTGGCATAATATCAAGATTAGGATTTGTCACTCCGAGTATCAGGCAGGTATCTCTGGGCCCTCTCGGTAATACACATCATAAGAAGCCTTGCAAGCAAATGACTAATGAGTTAGTTACGAGATGATGTATTACAGAACGAGTAAAGAGACTTACCGATAATGAGATTGAACTAGGTATGAAGATACCGATGATCGAATCTCAGGCAAGTAACATACCGGTGGACAAAGGGAATTACGTATGTTGTCATAAAGGTTCGACCGATAAAGATCTTCATAGAATATGTAGGATCCCATATGAGCATCTAGGTCCCTCTATTGGTTATTGACCGGAGAAGCGTCTCGGTCATGTCCACATAGTTCTCGAACCCGTAGGGTCCGCACGCTTAACGTTCATTGACGATATAGTATTGTATGAGTTATGTATGTTGGTGACCGAATGTTGTTTGGAGTCCAGGATGGGATCACGGACATGATGAGGAGCTCCAGAATGGTCCGGAGTAAAGATTGATATATGGGATAATAGTGTTTGGTCTCCGAAAGGGTTTCGGAATTCACCGGAAGGGGTTTCGGATGTTTCCCGAAATGTCCTAGTGCGAGAACACTTTATTTGGGCCAAGGGGTAAAGCCCACGAGGTTTTTGGAAAGTGCAAAAGGAAGTTTTTAGAGACTAGAGGCCAGACACCAGGGTCCCTTGTGTCTGGCCCTAGAGTCCGAGAAGGACTCTTGCCTTTCGGGCAAAACCGACTTTGAGGAGGGTTTTACTCCAAGTTTCGACCCCAGGACTCAACATATAAATAGAGGGGTAGGGTTAGCACCCAAGACACATCAAGATTCACCAAGCCGTGTGCCGGCAACCCCCTCCCGTCTAGTTTATCCTCCGTCATAGTTTCCGTTGTGCTTGGCGAAACACTGCGGAGATTGTTCTTCACCACTACCGTCAGCACGCCGTCGTGCTGCCGGAACTCATCTACTACTTCGCCTCTCTTGCTGGATCGAGAAGATGAGGACGCCATCGAGCTGAACGTGTTCTGAACGCGGAGGTGCCGTACATTCGGTACTTGATCAGGACGGATCGTGAAGGTGTACGACTACATCAAACGAGTTGATAAACGTTTCCGCTTAGCGATCTTCAAGGGTATAAAGATGCTCTTCCCTCTCGTTGCTATGCATCCATGGATAGATCTTCCGTGTGCGTTGATTTTTGTTTTGTTTTCCATGCAACATTTCCCAACACAGGTAATATTGGATCATACCAAGAATCATATAGGGTTCAACCATATCCTCATGAACTATTACAATTACTCAAACATATGCATGAAGGTTAGGGACAAGTTACAAGCCAGCATCAAGCCGGTGAAGGGAGAAGGCATGGTGGTGTTGATGGAGATGATGGCACTGTGGTGACGGTGATGAAGAGGGCGCCGCCACTGGTAATGGAATTTGGGGCGTTGCCGTTGACGGCGCCGGCGCGAGGGCACCGGCCCGAAGGCCGGTGCTCATGGTGGTGGAGCCTCCTCCTTCCCTTGGTCTTGTCCCTCCTTCTCTTGATGGTGGAGCAACAATGGAGATGGGATGTGGTTGAATGAGATGAATGACGATTGGTGGCGGCAGCTAGGGTTGAGGGTGACTTCTATGGAGAGCCTCCCTAGCCTCCTCTCTTGATGGGCTTCATCCAAGGGCTCACAATGAGCCAAATCCTCTCCCTATCTCTTCTTTATGAGCCAAGGATCCAGTGGGACCGAATAGGGACGAAATCGGTGAAGAATCCCGTCTAAAAGGGCAACTTTTGGAGCTATCTGTGTGTCAAACTACCGCCGAGACGACCGCTCGCGGCGTTCGAAAGGTCGTCTTCTTGTCTGGACTCCTCCGGTAAAACGGCCGCCATTTCTTCATACGAACTCGGAATTTGGCATTCTTGGGCTCGTTGGATTCGTATGAACGACGCTAATCCATTTATGGTCTTAGATCTTTTGGAGCACTTTGAAAAAATGTCTTTTCCTGACCTCCGAAATGGCTAAGTCCATTATCCAAATAAGGAACATGGCGATCATGTTTCCGACCTCCGAACCTTGGTGTCTCCGTATTGAACCCCTCCTTGGTTCTTCCATCGTGCTTGGTCCTAGGTTGCTCCAAAACACCTGTAGACACAAGAAAACACAGAAAATTAATAAAAATCAAATAAAATACTAAATGTGCAATGCTCACAATGAAAAGTATAAATACCGGTAATCATGCATAATGGACAAATATTTGGTTCAATGGGACATGATATATGAAGAGAACATGCAACAAATGAGCTCTAAAAATGCATAAAAATGGAGCCATCAACCTCCCCATGCTTAAACCTTGCTCGTCCTCGAGTAAGAAGGTTGACTACCAATAGCTCATTGCTACCAACTCTAAAGCATACATTGAACCAAAGCCCAAGATTGATATCCATGTTCATCGTGCAAGCATGCAAAAGTTAACCAGCAAGGGAGTAATACGAACTATCCTGTTAGTTCCATTGCCATGGAGGTCAAGAAAGAGGAAAGTATTTTTGTGGAGCCCAAACTCCCATTGCCAAAGGTTTAGAGAGAAGGTCAATATTATGTCAGGAACAAAGCAATGACTATCAAAGACAAAAGAAATCAAGCACCAATGATCGCGTCAAAAAATCCAACCCGAGGTATACCAGGTACAATAGCCAGATCATCTGTGTGCGTTATTCAACCACTCAACTACCTATGTAGCACTGAGCGTAATCCTATGCCTCACACATAAGGGAATGATTGAAAATGGTTGGTGTCGGTGTGAAAACCGGCAGACCTCGGGGTAGGGGTCTCGAGCTGTGGATTTCGGACAGATGGTAATAGGAACATGGCGATCATGTTTTACCCAGGTTCAAGCCCTCTTGATGGAGGTAAAACCCTATGGCCCGCTCTTGTTTATATATATATATATGTATGTATGTATGCATGTATGTATGTATGTATGTATGTATGTATGTATGTATGTATGTATGTATGTATCGAGTACAGAGTTGATCTACCTCGAGATTGTAAGATGTGGTCTAACTCTAGGTCTGTGTGAATGAGATTGCGTTGATGTCCCTTCTACAGGCTAAACCCCTTGGCTTATATACACGCCATGTAGGGTATCTAGGGTTACAAGGTCGGTATCTTGGCATGGAGGCGGCAGGAGAAGTCTTGGAGTATATGACAAGTCTTCGGCAGAAGCTGTCTTGATCACGCCCCATCATGCAGCCTCCGGAGTCCATCTTAGTAAGAATAAGGGCCCACAAGCCCAATCCGAGGAGCATGGGCCTACTAGGTTAGTACCCCTAGTCCAGGACACCGTCAGTAGTGCCCGAACTGGTCTTCTATGCAGAGGACGAATCCTATCACAACCCTAGAATTTGATTGCAAATAGTTGCACAAGCATCCATGCATCATGTCTAAATTTAATTGAAACTTGAAATGGGGATTGATCAAACCCCTAGCACTAAAACAATGCAAATATGTTCAACTTCAAAATATTTTCAAAGAACCCAAATTGGTCTGCAAAAATGTTCATGATTAATGGAAAAAGGTGAAAACCATATCCAGAGATGATGAATATTTTTCCAGGACATTTTTGGTATTTGAATTAACCCATATTGTATTTGAGTTGGAGCAAATAAATCCTATAATTATTTTTATTGCTCCAATGATTCTGAAACATTTTGTGGAGCTTTAGAATAATCCATATTGCATCCAGAAATAATTTCAGAAGCAACAAAAATGGTTTAGTCTTAGTACTAAATCAAAACAGAGCAAACAAATAGAAAATAGAAAAGAATAAAAAGGGGAAGACCTACCTGGCGCTTACCTGCCGCCCAAGTGGCCAGCCCAGCCCACCAGCGCCCCCTTGTCATCTTCCTCCTTTGCCAGAAGGACTGGGTGCGTGGCCACCGCACGCAAGCACGCGCCCCGGTCACCTCCTGCTCGCGGCCTCCCTCTGGACCTCCTCGACCACGCCATGCACGCCCCGTGCACAACCCTCTCACTCTCACCCACTTTCCCCTCTCTCCCGCAAGAACACGAGCTCGGCCGAGCGAGCTCGCCGAGGCCGACCGCCGTACCCGTGGCCACCGGCCACCCCTCGCCCTGCCGCTGGGTCCAGAAGCTCCGCCGCGTCTTCCTCGCCCTCTCCACCGAGCTACGCGACGCCCGGAGGCCCTGCTTCATCGCCACCATCGTCGTCTTTGCCCTCGGCCGCCGTGGATCGCCGCCGTCCATTCGCGACAACCATCGCTTCCCCGACTCTGCCGTCTGCACCATCCACCTCCCCGTGAGCCCCGCTCCTTATTCCCCCTGTCCCCTGGTCAAACTCATGCCGTAGCCGTCGTCCCAACGCAACCAAAGCTTGCTGCCGCCGGCCATGTCGCCATCGCAGCCATGGCTTGATTCGGTCGCGTCTGAGCACGTCGTTGAACTCCTAGAGTTCCCAGGAGCCTGTAGGGTGCTTCACCTAGCCCCTCCATGCATCGTAGCCTCGCGCACGACCGAGTCCGAACTCCGGCCGCCGCCCAGCTCGATGCCACTGCCAATGTAGTCCACCTCGCTCCCTCCCGTGGCCACCGCTGGATGCGCGTGTGCGCCAGCAACCCATAGCCGCAAACCGTGCTCGAAACCGTCGACCGTAGCTCAAACCCGACACCCTCCGCCGCGCGAAATGGTCGCCGCCGGCCAAACTCCGGCGAGCTGACATGGCACTATCATTATGCTAATCACTGCCAGCTAACCACCCCACAGCCACTGACAGTGGGCCCCTCGGCGAGTCAAAGCACGAGTCAACGCGGGATTAGCCCCTCTGTCACTGACCAGTGGACCCCACTGGTCAGGTTTGACCTGGTAAGCCGCAGTTGACTTGCTGACGTCACAATGACATCATGCTGACGCAATAAATGTTTTCCAGAGTTTTAAATAAATCAGAAATGATTTATTTATTTCAGAAAATGTCTAAAACTTCTAAAAATCATAGAAATTAATCTATAACTCAGATTGAAACAAGTTATATATGAAAAATGATCAGAAAAATCCAATCTATTTATTTATGGCATTTTCATGCATGACAAAGCAACTTAACCTTGTTGTATAAGTGAAAACATGATAATGGCATTTTAAATACTTCATATGGAGTTTGCATATGAACCCTTGGCTCATATGGACTTCATTTAAATTGTTGCTAGATGCATTAGCATAAATCACAGCATATTGCCATGTCATGATCATGCATCATATTGTTGCATTGCATTGATTGTGTTTCCTCTCTGCTGCCGGTAATTGTCCCCCCTCAGTAGACGTTGATCCAGCAATGAATTCCATGACACCGATGAAGAGCTATATCATCTTCAGAAGTGCCAGGCAAGCAAAACCCCCTTGTTCATTCCGATACAATCCCACTCTCTCGCTCCTGCTCTCTTTTACTGCATCAAGACAACAATGCTTCAACTGTTACATGCTGCGGTAGTTGAGCCCCTTTCCTCCGCATGACCTGTCATTGCCACAGTAAATAGATGAAACCCACTAGCATGAGTAGGAGTTGTTTGAGCCCTGATGTGCCTACTCATTCATGCTTGTTTGTCATGCCTGCTATTCCTTAGAGTTGTGTCAGGTCTGATTCATCGGGGATGAATTGGAGAGTTGTGAACATGTCCTACTGTTGAGAGCTAAGTGTGTGTACACGATTTGGTAAAGGTAGCGGTGAGAGGCCATGTAGGAGTACATGGTGGGTTGTCTCATTGAAACCGTCCTCAGGAACTGAGTTCTGTGTTTGTGATCCATGAACAGCTACTACCACACATTGGGCTCCGGGCACTCCAAGCTCTCTCGACTTATTAATCAACCTGATCTCTGTCCAGGAGTTGCAACTAGTTTCTGGTGTTTGTAGGTTGTGTTAGTAGTCTACCAAGTGCCACCCGGTACAGGTGGGCTTGGGGCAGACTAGGCACCGTGGCACGGTGTACCAAGCGTAGATCCATTCGTCGAGGTGGGCTTGGGAACCCTGCACACATCGTTTGGGGCCGTGAGCGACACCCCGGCCGGATCTCCTTGCGGATGGAACCCGAATAGGCGATAAACCTAGACTAGAGACTTGTGTGGTTAGTCAGGTCGTGGCCGACTCCCTCGCCAGGCTTCCGCTTGAAGGTTGCCGAGATACACGACGTGTACATGGTGGTAAGTGGCGAGAGCGTGTGTGAAGAAGTACACCCCTGCAGGGTTAACATCATCTATTTGAATAGCCATGTCCGCGGTAAAGGACTTCTGGGTTGCCCGTAACGTTCATAGACAAATGAAAGTGGATACTCTAAAATGTGCAAGATAAGCGTGAGTGCTATGGATGGCCTTCTTGTAGGGAGACGGGAACGGATCCATAGTGGCGTATTGATATGGTGAATATGTGGACTCGTGTGCGCCACCTCAAAAGAGTTACTTGCAATCGTAGTTTAGGATAGCCACCGAGTCAAAGCTGGCTTGCTGCAGTTAAACTCCACCACCCCCTTTGTTGATACTGATGCATAGGTAGCTAGTTCTGATGTAAGTCTTGCTGGGTACATTTGTACTCACATTTGCTTAATTTATGTTTTTGCAGAGAGACTTCGGTCTCGCTAGTAGTTCCGTGTGGACTTCGACATTTAGCTTGTTACCTCAGCTACGATCTTGTGCCCTCGGCAGGGTCTTGTAGACAGTCAGGCTTCTTAGCCTTTTTCTTTTGTAGTTGTCTGTACTCAGACAAGATAAGCTTCCGCATGTGCTTGTTGCTTGTATGACTTGAATGCTGGGTCATCAGACCCATGTTTGTAATATCTGGCTCTTCGGAGCCTAATGAATAAATACTTTGAGTTGTAGAGTTTTGTTGTGATGCCATGTTGTATTTGCACATATCGGGCATATTGTGTGTATGATTGAAATGCTTGGTATGTGTGGGATCCGACAACCTAGTTGTTTATCCTTGGTAGCCTCTCTTATGGGGAAATGTAGTCTAGTGCTTCCACTGAGCCATGGTAGTCTGCTACAGCCTGGTTTACTGGAGTCCTGCTAGCCCAGTTACTACTGCTCCGGAACACTTAGACTGGCCGGCATGTGATCCACTTCGTTCATGTGTCTGTCCCTTCGGGGAAATGTCACGGGGTGTCTTCCAGAGTCCTACTAGCCTGCTACAGCTCGGGTTCCCGGAGTCCTGTTAGCCCAGTTGCTACAGCCCGGATTCACACGCTGATGACCGACACGTTCGATGATGGTTCATGAATGCCTGTCCCCGTAAGTTAGCACCACTTTGGGTTCACGACTAGTCCTGTCGGCCCGGGTTCTCTGTCATATGGATACTAGCGACACTATCATATACGTGAGCCAAAAGGCACAAATGGTACCGGGCCAGGTAAGGTGGCACCCCGTGGGAATACCGTGTGTGAGGTCGCAAAGTGATATGATGTGTTACATGCTAGATCGGTGTGACTTAGAATCGGGGTCCTGACAGCTTTGGTATCAGAGCCTGTCTGCCTGTAGGATTACCAAGCCAAACTGGTCGAAGTTGTGTCTAGAAATTCTTTAGTTATATAAGGGAATTGATTGTGGAAGGGAACGTAAGGCTCTTTTTACTCCTTTACCTTATGCCCTTCTGATCTGAGTCAACCTCTTCTTTTCTACGGGGATTAAGAACTAGGCTTCTCTTCTTTCTATCAGGATCACGTGTTACTAATCCATAGACTCTTAGGATTGATGGAATCAAGTCTCAGTTCAGTTTCTATTACTTCCTTATGTTCATAGCTGGCCTCAGAACCTTGATATTGTGATGTTGAGTGGTCATGTGTAATGCCCCGAGACCGATGCTCCAGATGCCTTCCTTTATTGTAGTTGTTGTCGTGTTTATTATGTTTGTGCTTTATCATAATTGTGTTGCATATTTCATTCCTATATGTTTATGCCATGTTCATGATGAGTGCCTTTGTCATATTTTGCTTCTTGCATCATGTTCATTATTGATTATAGTATGCCATCCTTGTTGTTGCCATTTTCATCCCACTTTGTTATATGCTACATGTTTTGGATGTGCCTCTTGTCATTTATTATTGCATTGCATCATGATCATCATGCCTTGGTTTGCATCTTTAAGTCTTCTTGTGTGAAACCCCCTCTTATTCTTATCTCCGCTTCTTTCATGCAACATGCACATACCAGCAACCATTCGTCAAGTTCACCCAAGCTTCTATCCCATCCAAACTTCTCCTTTTCCCTTTCTTTCAATTATTTCTCTAGTGGCATTTTCTACTCCAGATTAATGTTCACTTATTTTCAGTAAATCCTACACATTTACTTCAAGCTTTCTGTCAAGTTTCAGCTCATTTGGAGATGATTTGGTTGGGTTCAAAAATGACTCAAGTTTAAATTTAATTCAAACTTGGTTTATTTTTCTACCTCTAAAAATGGCCAAAGCAATTTATTCAAATCATGCATATCTCCAGGAGCTCATATTAATTCTCATCCTTGCTTCTACCTTCTCCATGCTCTCTATTATTTTCTGTAATTATTTCCTGTCTGAAGGAATTCAGGAAAAGGGCAGCAGCAGCTCAGCGCAGCAGAGAGCGGCCCAGCAGGGCACAACCTAGCAGACCCGCAGCCCAATTCCATCCCCTGGTAAAATTCCCACGCGGTCACTGTTTACCCCTTCCCCGGACCCACCTGTCATTCTCTCTTCCCCCTCCTTTTCTTCCACCTCACGCCCTCCCTCTCTCTCACAGTAACTTTGCAATCCACGCACGCCATGGCCACCGTGGCCGAGCCAGCCGCACCCGCACCCCTATTTAACCCCTCTTGGCATCCGAGCCCTCCTAGGGTTTCCCTCCCCTTCCTCCGCCGCCGCAGGTCAGTTGCCCACGAGAGCCGTCGCCCCATCGTTCCCGAGTGAGACAGAGAGCGCGAGCTCGACGCCGGTGTTCCTCCAGAGGATCCAGACGTAACCTCAATGTACATCCTCTTCCCCTGCGTCGTCTACATCGCCTACGACCACCACGGCGATGCGGGACGTCAAGACGGCGTCACTGGCATCCTCTTCTTCCCCGACGGCCGCCGCACCTTCTCCACCGTTTTGGGTCGGCTCCTACCGCCTCTCGTCAATCCAGGCGCATCACGTGCCTATGGTGAGCACGCTCTTCCCACGCACCACTTTTCCCCCTCGTTTCCTCCCTGTCTCGCGCGAATCGACCGGAGCCCGAGGCACTTCGGCCATGGCATGGTCTCCGGTGAAGTTTCGGTGACCCTCTGCTCGGGTGTTAGCACTTTTAGGCTCGCAGGGTTCTGTAGATGCGTTCTTGTTCGAGAATCCTCTCGTTTGCCTGCTCTAGCTGATCCACCGTAGCAGCCCGAGGCGCACCACCGCGGAACCCCGTCGTCGGCGAGGAATCCGTCCACTTCCCATTGCATGCTTGGTACGAATGGGTTCGCCCCGTTGCGTAGCTTCCATCCGCGCCCTCCCTCGCGTGTTTTGGTTGCCGGAACAGCTCCGACGAGCTCCTCTGCCGCTTTTTGTGCACATCGCCACCTCCTCTGTTTTTCTCTGCTTCAGCAGGCACACGACACCGGCGAGCCGCAGTCGTTCATCCCCGCCTTGCGCATCCACACCTACACCCTCACGTCGTTGCTTCACCACACGCACCCTGGCACGTTTCCGCACCCCCGCCAGTCCTCTGCAACCACAGCAGGGGTTGCTGCTGGCTCCCGTCGCCGGCGAGTCCCCGTGCGCACGCTTCAGTTTTGGTCCTGGTCGCGATGCGCATATCCTTATCCCCTGCCGATCTCCCTTGGCGTCACGAACACATAGCTAGCCCAGTGGGTGGCGCAGCCACTATCCATCCGAGGGGTTTGGGGTTCAAGTCCCAGGCGCCCCACTTTTTTGCTGTGTTTTTCCTTTACTGTTGCACGCACACACCCACAGCCACTTGGGCCGAATCCTCATCTGGGCCGCTGCGCCTTGATGCTCCAGGCCCGTGCATATTTTTTTTTGCCAGTGGATTTGTTTAATTCGAGTGCATTGCATATTTACAGGATTGCCACTGTTTTACATTGTCTATAGCTAAATATGCATGCATCCAAACTAAACAAACCATATATGCTAAATGCTTAGAATTTCATCTAGTTTCATAATATTCTGTTTTCATCCATGTTTAAAATGTTTAACAAGCTGTTTGTTTTAAGTTGCATAAATGACATGCTAAAATGTTTTATTTCATAACTAATTAACCGTAGCCCCGAATTTAACAAACTTTATATGTAAATGGGGTGGAAAAATGCATAGATTAACATGGTAGCACTACTTTGCATGTTTAACAACTATAAGATATGCTTTAGGACAGAACAGTACCAAATCTAAAATATGGACATGAGGATTTTCCGGAATTATTGTTTGTTGTTCCGGCCTCATTTAAACTTGCCTAAATAGTTAGTTTACTTATGCTTCACCTCTTGCCATGTTAACAACATTTAACCTTGTCATGCATCAGACTTGATTGTGCATCATGCCATGTTTATGTCATGGTTGTTTACTATGTTGTTTGCTTCTTTCCGGTTGTGCTTCTTCTCGATAGTTCTTGTTTTGTTGCGATCGTGAGGATTCGTTCGACTACGCTTGGTTCGTCTACGCCCGTTCGTCTTCTTCATGGACTCGTTCTTCTTCCTAGCGGGATTTCAGGCAAGATGACCGTCACCTTGGATCTCACTACTATCATTGCTATGCTAGTTGCTTCATTCTATCGCTATGCTGCGCTACCTATCACTTGCTCTTCAAGCCTCCCAAATTGCCATGTCAGCCTCTAACCTTTGTCACCCTTCCTAGCAAACCGTTGTTTGGCTAAGTTACCACTTTTGCTCAGCCCCTCTTATAGCGTTGCTAGTTGCAGGTGAAGATGAAGTTTGTTCCATGCTGGAACACGCATATCATGAACTTTGTTGGGATATCACAATATCTCTTATTTAATTAATGCATCTATATACTTGGTAAAGGGTGGAAGGCTCGGCCTTATGCCTGGTGTTTTGTTCCACTCTTGCCGCCCTAGTTTCCGTCATACCGGTGTTATGTTCCTTGATTTTGCGTCCCTTATGCGGTTGGGTGATTTATGGGACCCTCTTGACAGTTCGCTTTGAATAAAACTCCTCCAGCAAGGCCCAACCTTGGTTTTACATTTGCCTCACCTAGCCTTTTTCCCTTGGGTTTCCGGAGCCCGAGGGTCATCTTTATTTACC
>NC_057799.1:163320135-163332933 GCF_018294505.1 Triticum aestivum | reverse complement strand
ACCAGGGTCTATGCCAACCCGACGTCTTGCTCATCCGGTGTGCCCTGAGAACGAGATATGTGCAGCTCCTATCGGGATTTGTCGGCACATCGGGCAGCTTTGCTGGTCTTGTTTTACCATTGTCGAAATGTCTTGTAAACCGAGATTCCGAGACTGATCGGGTCTTCCCGGGAGAAGGAATATCCTTCATTGATCGTGAGAACTTATAATGGGCTAAGTTGGGACACCCCTGCAGGGTATTATCTTTCGAGAGCCGTGCCCGCGGTTATGTGGCAGATGGGAATTTGTTAATATCCGGTTGTAGTAAACTTGAAGTAAACTCTTCTAAAATACACCAACCGCGTGCGTAACCGTGATTGTCTCTTTTCGGGGTTGTTCGAGAGGAGAACACAGTTTTTGGGTTATGTTTGACGTAAGTAGGAGTTCAGGATCACTTCTTGATCATTTCTAGTTGGCGACCGCTTGCGTAGCTTCTCATCTCATTCTTGTATTCGTAAGTTAGCCACCATACATGCTTAGTCGCTGCTGCAACCTCACCACCTTACCCCTTCCTTACCCATTAAGCTTTGCTAGTCTTGATACCCATGGTAATGGGATTGCTGAGTCCTCGTGGCTCACAGGTTACTACACCAACAGTTGCAGGTTCAGGTTATGCGATGATCATGACGCGAGAGCGATGTTTACTCGTGTTGGAGTTCTTCTTCTTCTTCGATCTTGGGTTAGGTTCGGGGTCGGTAGCCTGGGCTAGCAGGGTGAAAGTCGTTTGAGTTCCTGTTTGTGTTTCATCCGTAGTCGGATGTTGTTATCATGTATGTTGATGTATTCTTTGGGGCGGTTGTGCCTTTTGATTGTATCCCCAACTATTATGTAATGGTACGATGTAATGATATCCACCTTGCAAAGCGTCTTCAAGATGCGCTTCTATCCTTGGTGGGACCTTCGAGTTCCTTTAGGATAGGGTCGCATCTTGGGCGTGACATCATGCCACTATTTTGCAGGAGGTCTCAAATATTTTTGAGCATTTACAGCCGTTATGCTGTCCGAGTCATCCCAGGTTTCTAGATAGTCTAATGCACTTGCAATCATTCCTCCATGTTCCTGATGTCCATTTGGGCCAGATTAATCACACTAACCAGTGTGTTGAGGTACTCCATTGCCTCGATATATATGTTGAAGCTATTATTATGACCCTAGGTGTCTTAGAGGATCACCTAGTAATATAGCCATGCTTTGTATCCCCAGTGTGGTGATTCTGGCCATTATTCTCGAAAGCATCCCATGATGCCATTTAGTTAGTAGGCATTCTATTTCTGGGTTCTTGAACCCAAGATTCACTCTACTTAATTCGTGTAGATAGTGTTGCTCGTACCTTTAGGATATTAGTAACCTTTGTGATAGTCCTCGAGGTCCGTGGTATTTCCTTCTTCCAAATACCATGAACTGCTTATGGCAGAAGTTCTTTTGAACCAAAAGATCACAACCAGAGTGCTCTTGATGAGTTCTCCATTCATAGTTGTGACTCTGCCAGTTCTACCTTTCTGCATGGGTTAACTGGAAGAAATATGTTGAACTCGTTCGACATGTCAATCCATGCATCCACAACTCAGAAAAATCATATGTCCCTTTGAGTTGTCCCTCTTGGGTTGTTATCTGACCTCCGTCTATCATTTGATAGTTAAGAGCGTGTCATGCATTCATGCTCATTGATGCCTATTATTCTGTGGTCTGTCAAGCCGTTCAAATTCAGAATGACTAGGAGAAACAAACTCCAGTACCTCATCCATATCTAGGATTAGGTCAAAGCAATTGTATTCCGCAGATCAAATTGCCAATCCAGCCTTTGATCTGTTCTACCATAGGGTATTACCATATTTATATCAAGAATGTCGTGGGAATTGCACCACCTCCTATGAACTCTTGATACAGTGATACCTCTCTCCATCATCGTTCATTCCTCGGTCCCCGTGTTATTGTAACCGGAATACCGACAAGTGAATTGTGATGTGTGAAATCAATACCCCTAGCAACCCCGTTGCTTGGTAGTAAATGGACAATACTCTCATTCTTAGCGTGCTGGTTATTGAATCATCATCCTAAGATTGATCGTGCTACCTAGTCCATATTTCTGTTGCACACTTCGATCAATGAGTTAGGATTGTGCCAATCCCTCGCTTATTTGATCATATCGTCTTGCCTTGAAAAGCAAGATTGTTCTCGAGCTTAGTAACATATCGGTGGTTCATGATTTTCCGATTATCTTCTCGGAAGTATCACCAGGTTGTCCCCTGACTGTTATGTTGAACTCGTGGTCAAGTGGTTTCTTGTAACCACCCCTTCTCCAAGAATCTGTGTTGGATACCCCTGAGCCAGTTGGTTAAGCTAAACAACAACTTGGAGAGTTGGGAGATAAAGCTTTATCTGTCTTAGTTCATTCAGAAGGGATATCTTTGTGTTTGCGTGTGCGTGTTGAAGAAAGATGATATCTTCATCAATTGGTCCTCGTGTCAGTTGTTGGATCTATTGTCTTGTCCAAACTTTGATTTGGGTATGGGCTATCCTCAAATCAAATCAGAACCAATGATGTTCGTAATGTTGTCTTACTTGTGGTTGATCCCTCGAGCTTACACCATTACATCTTTTGGTCTGACCAATGCTATCCCCTTGTTCACATAATGGTGGAACTCCAGTGATATGGAAATTCCGATGAGTTGTTGTTGAGCCCATCGGCAACATTTCTATCTCCTCCATAATTCATGATGAACATTAAGCTAGCGTTGGAAATTTGTGTAAGCATTTTCTTCGTGTCCCATTCATGAAGCATATGTTTGGATGAAAGAAGTGACTTCCTCTAATTCATGTGCACTCGATGCAAGTTGCCGCCGTGGAATCATCCCAAGTCAGTCATGCCTGTGCGAAGTATTCTATGGTCTGATAGACTAATCATCTTCATTCCATATGTAATTCCTAGCACACCAAGCCACTGATTGATTTGTTCAAGGATAATAAGTTATAAGTGCTAGTCCTGAAGGTACCAGATGGATTTGTACAAGATTCCATTATCCTCGATGATGGTTCCCAACCAGAACTCGGTAGTGTTTTATTATAAGACCGCCACATGGTCATGCGTGTCTAGGACAGTGTGTTCACAGGTGTGTCGCAAAACCTATTCATGTTTTGGAGCTTGCTATCGTAGTTCATCTCCCGAGAGTCTCGCAACGTTATCTCGTCGATTTGTGTTGCAACTCTTCTTTTCAGACATGTGAGTCTGAAGTATCTTGTTTCTAACCAGATCTGAATCTCATGCAGATATGATGGTTGGAACATTCCAACATTTGCATTTTGTTCCTAGCTTGCACCGCCATTGTGCCAATTTCCCATGGGCTGCCTTCTCAGTAATTGTTGTTCAGGATCATCTTCAAAAGTGGTCCTACCATGGGTCCCATCCATTTCCGATGATAAGCAAAAATCATCCATTACATTGTCTTCAACAAGGTAGTCCACATCTTTCGTTCTAGTCCGAGTATGTCATCCTTTCAAACTACTTCAAATGATCGTTTGTGATTGCCTTAGGATGGTACAAAGAGTTCCACTGATCTCAGTATCAAAAGTAATTCTTTTGCCACTTGAGGGAATATATCTATGAGTCACCTTCTCTAAGGTGCCCTGTTATGGAATCATGGCAATTATTTCCTCGCTACTTTGAACTCTTGTACCATCTTACTCAAGCATGGAATTCTTGCCTACCAAATTGAACTTTCGTTATTTGTTTCTTTCCTTCCCTCTCGATGTGTGTTTTGAGTCTCAACTCAAGAGGTGTTCTTACGTCTCACTCCATGATTCGATCTTGAGTTGCCCCATCTCAAGAAGATCGTTTCCAGTAGAGTTTCTTTTTGTCGTCATCGTGTTGGATGAAGTTCCCGAAGGCAAAGACGTCAAGATCAATATGATGCGATGAATCAACATCTCCGAGAAGGACAATTGGATCATGAAGATTGTGTAGTTTTGTGTCCCCTCTGTCTTCTTACCTCACGTCTTGAATCTTGGGACGAGATTCTTGTTTAGTGGGGGTGAGTTGTCAGAGCCCTAGAATTTGATTGCAAATAGTTGCACAAGCATCCATGCATCATGTCTAAATTTAATTGAAACTTGAAATGGGGATTGATCAAACCCCTAGCACTAAAACAATGCAAATATGTTCAACTTCAAAATATTTTCAAAGAACCCAAATTGGTCTGCAAAAATGTTCATGATTAATGGAAAAAGGTGAAAACCATATCCAGAGATGATGAATATTTTTCCAGGACATTTTTGGTATTTGAATTAACCCATATTGTATTTGAGTTCGAGCAAATAAATCCTATAATTATTTTTATTGCTCCAGTGATTCTGAAACATTTTGTGGAGCTTTGGAATAATCCATATTGCATCCATAAATAATTTCAGAAGCAACAAAAATGGTTTAGTCTTAGTACTAAATCAAAACAGAGCAAACAAATAGAAAATAGAAAAGAATAAAAAGGGGAAGACCTACCTGGCGCTTACCTGCCGCCCAAGTGGCCAGCCCAGCCCACCAGCGCCCCCTTGTCATCTTCATCCTCTGCCAGAAGGATGGGCGCGTGGCCACCGCACGCAAGCATGCGCCCCGGCCACCTCCTGCTTGTCGCCTCCCTCTAGACCTCCCGGACGACGCCATGCAAGCCCCGTGCACAACCCTCTCACTCTCACCCACTTTGCCCTCTCTCCCGCAAGAACACGAGCTTGACCGAGCGAGCTCGCCGACGCCGACCGCCGTACCCGTGGCCACCGGCCACCCATCGCCCTGCCGCTGGGTCCAGAAGCCCGCGTCTTCCTCGCCCTATCCACCGAACTACGCGACGCCCGGAGGCCCTGCTTCATCGCCACCATCGTCGTCTTCGCCCTCGGCCCACTACTAGGAAAAGGCTAATTAGTGGCGCACCTGTTTTGGCCATTAATGGTGCATTACAGGTGCGCCACTATCATCACGTCATTAGTAACTAATACTAATGGCGCACCCCTGGTGCGCCATTAGTATACCAGACAGTAGTGGCGCACCAGGGAATGCGCCATTAGTATGTCAAACGGTGCGCCATTACTATGCCTCCCAGGGGGCCATATTTACCTTGTGCTCTGGGTTACTAATGGCGCACTACTAGATAGTGCGCCACTAGTGTGTTTATTGCAGTGCGCCACTAAAGTGCTGTGTGGTTCGCCACTAGTATGAATATTAGGATTTTTTTTCTTTTCTGATATTTGCACAGGTTACAAAATATATTACTGCACAGAATATAGATAGCACAACATATAAACAACAGATTTATCGAATACAATAGAAGATTAGTCTCCGAATACAATTCATCATATTAGTCTCCGAATTCAAAAGACCAAACAAAGTTAGAACATTACAAGTCTCGAGACTGCGAGTAGCGAGTTTGTCTTCACATTACAAGTCGATATCGATCATCTAAACTACCATCACATAGAAGAGAGCTGCGGTCATCACGATTAGCATCATCACGATGAAACTGGTCTTCATCCGGTTCCTCCTCCGCTCCCTCCTCTCTCCCGCTAGATAGCGCGCATATCTAGCTTCCGCCTCCGCCCTAGTGGTGTACCCTTTGTAACTGTTACCGCTGAAACGGTGAACCTGTCTCCGACACTCCTCCCAGTCGTCGTAGACTCCGGGAACCTTACCCTTGTACACGACATACGACGGCATCTCTATGCACTAGCCAAAAAAACGTTAGTAGCAATTCACAGACAATACATAAGCAATATATAAGTATGCAACAAAAGGATCGGAAGAGAAAAGCAAGACATTAATAGCACGATTCATGGTCCTACTAATAAATAGCGTCGATTACATATAAGTTGAGCGACTGTCCAAACCAAAGAGACATACAAATTCATTAAAGTTTAATTACAACATGAGCTAATCGATATTTCAGAACTACATAGCATCACTACTTTCGACTCGACTCAGGGACCGGAGCGTGGATGAAGCCGCCGTCTGTCGTGATGGTCATGAAATCGTGGGCATTGTCAGCCTGCATTTGTAGCGTTGTTTCTGTCTCACTGTTGGACGGTTGATATCTGAGGTAGAACTGCCCCGAGGTAGGAAGGACATCTTGATGGATGATTTCCGCAAACTCCGACTGGATGCGAAAGAATTCTTGTCTGATGTGCGCGTCCTGGATTGCCGACAAGCGTGCGGCCCAATCTTTGAGATTATTTGGTAGTAGAAGGTGATTATGGCCCCGTACGATCGCCCGCATGTGATGGATGGCGTAGTAGGCATCCTTCTGACCGCCAGGCGGCTGCTTGACGCAGGGGAACGTCGTATTGTGGGTGAACACGTGCTTGTCGTACCTACGAATTGGCCTGCTGAAGGTGCCTCCAGATCTGGCGTAGCCGGGGAGAACATCATCAAGAACTTTCTTGATATTTGTGTAGTCTTTCTTCGACTGACGGTCCGAGTCGAAATACGTGGCCATGGAATATTTCGGGCTTAAGAGGATGAGTGTGCAATGTGTGTCATTGCACAAAACACGGAATGTTAGAAAAAAAGAATGATCGAAATCTAAGAAATCATAGGTTGCGGGGCGGTGAGAGGATGACTTACTCGGGAAAGTAAGGCACGAGGAAGTTATCCTTACCTGGGTTTACCAGAATGACGCCTTCGAGGTATGAACTCGCGACTTGCCGGTCCCCAGTGCTGCCCAAGATCTTGGCACGCATGTAGAAGGGGTCGACTATCACGATGTCCGGGGTCTTGTCTCTAATGATCCGCATCTCCATACTCAGCGAAAATAGCCGAACGAAGGTGTAGTGCAGCGGATGAAGGTTAAACATAGCGAAGATGTCATCAAACCGCAGCACGATCGTACCCCCGATGGCGCTATCCACAAAGCCCTTGCCCTCTGGCACCTTGGCCACAAAAACCGGGTATGGCACATCATTCTCGGAGAGACACCGCTTCTCCAAAGAAAGAACATTGTCATGCAGACTCGGCATAGCACCGGTTGCAGCATTGAGCAGATTAGTCGGTAGCATCGGCCTACCCGCCACATGCACCCTCCTCGAGATATCCTTAGGTGAAGGTGGCCCGTCCTGAGCACGGATCGTACTCGGTGCCGGCTGGCTCGCACCCTTGTTAGTCTTTCTTTTCTGTCCCTTCTTCTTCTGCTGTAATGGGATCGAGTTCTGCTCAGAGACTGCCTTCTTGAGTGTGTTGGGGCTGATAATATTTCGCACCTCGGCTATCTGAGGCACGGTGAAGGCGGCAGCTGGAGGCGTCTCCTGAGAACTGAATGCCAGACGACGCCTGTTGCAATTGGGTTTCTCCGCGGTACCAGCTAGATCGTCTTTTGCAGGGTTGGGTTCTTGAGAAGGAGGCCCCAAGAATTCGTCACCGTACCCATGTTCGTTGAAGTACTTATCGACGTTGGTAAATGTACCGTCATCATCGTCGTCGTCCGGATCCTGTGCCATATGCATGTCCGGCATGTCCGATAGCGTTGCGGCGGTCTTGCCATGGCTTGGCGCCGGCACGACTGGCGGTGTTGTCTGTGGAGTGGTGTCCCCCGCCCCCAAACGAATCTGGCTCTTCGGCCAAAGCAGGGGCCAGCTTAAGCAGGCGCTGAGGGTCATCACATCATCTTCGTCGGCCTCAGAGGGTCGAAACGGAGGTAACAAGTCGTCGCAGCCCGCCAGCACCCGAACCAGTTGAACCCTATACACATTGGGTGGCATCGGATTACCGTGGAATACGCGGTTGCCCGGTTGAACGATTCTGGCCTTGGCGACATCGATCAACTCGCCGTCCACGAAGTGCAGGAGAGTGCATGGAACGTCGGCGGCGCCCTGCGAAAACATGTAGGGCGTCAGGGATGCCCAGTCAAAGGCAAGGAGATGAAGTCATCGGCCGAGAGGCTTAATTAGTTACCGTGATGGCGTCGAGCTCGGCTAATGTCGAGGCACCGCCAACGGCGGGCGTGCAATTGACGGAGGGGCCGCTTGCTGCCGAGGTGCCGGCCGGCGTATTCTTCCCACACCCGGGTGCATTAAGCTGCAATGCCGGCGCCGCCGCGGGAGACACCAATGCTGCCTCCGCCGGAGACACCAATGGCGCCGCCGCGGGAGACACCAATGCCGCCTCCGCCGGAGACACCAATGGCGCCGCCGGCGCGTTGCGCGAGTTGCTGCCCGTGAAGCTGGGAATCGGGGGCGGCCCCTGTTGGCTGCCCGCCATCCACGCCTGCAGCCCAGAAACCAAGGTAGGTATAATGGCGGTGATCGTCGCTCCCAGTTGGTCTCGCACTTGCTCTTCGACCATCTCCGGAATCCGCGCCACTTGTGCCTTGAGTTGTTGAACCTCGCGCTCCTGGATTTCCGAGCTGGTCTTTCTCTCCTTTCGCCCAGCGGTATAGTATTCCGACCATTTCGTGGACAAGCCTTTGCCGGCCACACGACCAGCTGACGACGGCTTACTGAGCTTATCCTTGTTTTTCATTACGTTCAACGCCCTATTTAAAGGGGTGTCGAAAGGGGAGCTCTGAGACGACCCTGTGCTACTCCTTTCAGTGTCCTGCGGAAGGAACGTGAACCATTTAGAAATTTGGCTTCATTAATTAGAATGCAACCATATGGAGCTAATTACTCGGGGGTGTATTCCTTACTAGAACACACTCAAGCGCCTTGGTCTTCGGATCCATGTTAAGCTCCTTGGTTACCGGGTCAATCTTGTACCGGGCCCTGACATAGTTCTTGGTCTGCTTGTCACGGTATTTCTCGAAGAGGGGCAGTAGGCCTTGCTCGGCACGCTCCGCGTCCTCCTTGTCCCATATAGGTTCCGCCACTCTGTAACCGCCGGGACCGAGTTTGTGGACCCCTAAGTTCAAGTCCCGCATATCTTTCCTCCACTGACTTGATTCCGCAGATGCGTTGCTCTCGCACTTGATCTTGAACTCCCGGTAGTCTTCTTCGCTGATCGAAGGATTTTTCTCCTTGATCTTCTCATAACTATCACCTTTTTCAATCATGCTCTTCACCGAGGCTCTCCAAGTAGCCAGGGCCGTGCTCATCTTCATGAGGGCGGCACTGTTCACTTTATTCCCTGAGAGGCATGTGTTTGCGAAGTCACCGGGGAACTTGTATCGTTCGTGCAGCTTCGTGAAGAGGAGGTTGCGCAAATTCCCTCGGTCACGATGCCTTAGGTTCTCGATGTTGATCGAGATGGTGCTCCGGAGAATGCACCCGAGCTGTCCCGCGTACCCCTTGACTATTTCTTTGGGCGTCGTTGGATGCCCCTCGGAGGACACTTCAGTAAATTCCTCCTTGACGGTGCCGAGCACGTTCGGGCGCCGGTCCTTCTGTTGCCTCTTCGGTTGGCTTCCATCTGTGCGTGCGCTGCCATCATCAGTGGTGGCATCCTCGGCGGCACCATCAGTGGTGTCATCCCCGACGCCACTAGGGGTTGTGTAGTCGGGATCGGTGTCTTCCGCGGCGTCCTCATAGCGGTGAGGTTCTTCCTCCATCTCCTGGGACAGCTCCCAGAATGCCTTGCCCGAACCGCCGGCCTCATCGTTGTGGGCCATGTTTCGCTCTAAATAGGAAAAAAGTTTGGTCAAAAAGTTGGTTATTGTCAAGGAACAAGATCTCTAAGTTGACCAAATAACCTAATTCTCGAGGAATGTCGCCAAAAAGTTGGCTTCGATGTGCGGTACAAAACTGAATTTTGGAAATCTACAGAATGAACAAGCTAAGGGTTTATCGATGCCGAGGCACCCTAAATGCTAAGTTAAGTTTTCATCATTTAGGGTTTATCGATGCCGAGGCACCCTAAAAGCTAAGGTTTTATCATTTAGGGTTTGTCGACGCCGAGGCACCCTAAAAGCCAAGGTTATATCATTTAGGGTTTGTTGACGCCGAGGCACCCCAAAAGCCTAAGTTTTCATCATTTAGGGTTTATCGATGCCGAGGCACCCTAAAACCCAAGGTTATATCATTTAGGGTTTGTCGACGCCGAGGCACCCCAAAAGCCTAAGTTTTCATCATTTAGGGTTTATCGATGACGAGGCACCCTAAAAGCCATCATCGTCATATCATCTTGAAAATATTATAACAACTAAGTTCATCCTACTTAATTAAGTAATATTGACATTTTGTTAAATCTTAATTAAGTAATAGAGTTTCGTTCACTTCTTGCACTAATAGATTACATTTCCAAGTTCTTATAAGTTATAACGGAGACCCTACGAGGACCTGGAAGCTTGCATGCGTTCTAGGGAAAATTCTGGTGGAGTTCTTCTAATAAGGAGTTGATTGGTTGATATAACAAGTTCTAGGGAAAATTCTAGTGGAGAAATGGAACTGGTTAAGAGTTGAAAGAAAGGTATCTAATTAGAAACATAGGTGGAGGGTCTTGTAGAGGATAGATAGGTAGCAGAATCCATTCAGATGGAAAGCTTTAATGAGGATGAATCAAGATTTGGATAATTCATGCCTTTAGGTGAATAGGAAGTTACTTCTGCAAATATGTGTTGGGTCCAATAAGATAATCCACAGTGTGGTGAAAACACGCCCTTCGAACTGGTTTGAGCTATTGGTGAATGGAGATGGTCTAAGATTTTCAGTACTAAGAAGTGAAGTGGTAATTTTGAGAGCAAATGCTTAGGATGAGTGGTTCCTCTTTCCTATTTAGCTTTACAATAGAATATTGTTAGTCATGCACACTTGTGCATTTTCAGCCAGGCCCAGTGGAGTTGGCCTAAAAACATTTCTTTCTTTAAGCCTGCTACATCCATCTCAAGTATTTATGGTCAAGGGTTAGCAGGGCCATCCAAATAGAATATGTGGTATGGGCTTTTTTAGTAGGTCATCCTACCAGATTAGGGTTTATCGATGACGAGCAACTGACGTTAGTAATAACTATGAGTTGATATCACACTTCTATATGTATAACACAAGAGGCAGTTAATCCTACTTAATTAAGTACTAAGATACCCTGGCCCATGCATTAGTCGCAAGTACCCCATATGTCCTATTTTTAGGAAAGTCATGCTAAAATTCACGGAAAATTTCAGCATGACCTTTGCTGAAAATAGGACATATGGAGTACCCGAATTTGCCGGAACAGAAGTTAATCGACATTCCGGCAAACTCAAGGGCCTCTCGGGGTACCTGCAAAATCATTATCCAATGAAGGAATTGCGTCGCACACTGCTGCCTCACACTGCTGCCAAAATCATTATCGACATGCTGAACTGGTATTTCACTCTGCATAGCTGAACAGTCTAACAACTAAATGATGCCTGAATGCGCGCTGCGGGTGTGTCGGTCTAAGAATGAGACCAGTGCCTACTGCATACCAAGTTAACTCATGCTAACAGCAACAAACTTATAACAACATAAATGAAATTGCAGTTGTACGAAACAGAAAGACCATAGTGCTAGTCACTAGCTAGGCTAGATAGCCCTGCTGACTGAACAGACTTGCAGAAATTGGTGCCACTAAAGATTTTCATCTAACTCAATCAGTGCATAGACTTGACAAAACAAAAATAAAATTGCGCCAAATTAATCAGCTTCCAACAGTACAAGTACAGATTGTACAACTTAACAGTCAAGCAGAAGTTTTGCTTGCATAAAAACAAGTGAAACAAGTTATCTAGCAGACCAACACAAACACAGGGAGTATATATGTAAGTTCTATGGCACAAGTAATCAAGTCTTTCTTCTTGTTATAATGAGATAAGGTTGGAGTCATGTCAGATTGGAGTCATGTCAGAAAACTAAAGATTATTACTGAAGTTTCCAAAATTGGTGCCTGTCAAACTATCACTGACATTTAACTGAATTCATCTAGATAAGTGATTTTTTAGCTTAATCCTCTTCTTATAGTTTAGAGTAAAGCCTGAGATTGCCTCTCATTTAGATAACTTCATAGCTATTCCTTGTAATTCTTATTTTTGACTGAGAGTTTTACATCTTTCTCATTTTTGACTGAAACAATTACTACAGCTTCTGTGAATTCCAGAACACTATGACTGACAGACACATGACACTATAAATTTCAGAGAACAACAACAGTAAATTTCAGAGCATCTAGTTTTTTTCATTACACCAGAGTATAACCATCAGTTGGTTAACATATAATTTTCTTCTGAATACAAGAGTAGCCATACAAGCACATGGCAGCAAAAGAAATCTCCCAGCTAAGGCCACACATCTGATACCTAACTGAACTTTTCCATAACTGCTAATTGTACTATAGTAGCATATATTCAGGTTCATCCCTTTTGACAATAGCAGGATATAACAAATGCAAAACCATGCACACAGACCTATCAATAGGATATCAAGTAAAGTTATCATGAACCCTAATTGTAGAGAACGGCGGGATGAGTAGTACTAGTATGCATGAATCCTAATCATTGAACGCCAAGGGGTGGCTGGATGAGGATGGCGGCTCACAGTGAGGTCGAGGCGTGCTTGGAGAGGTCGGGGGGCGCCGGTGTTGCTGGTCGAGGCGGCGGCAGCGGCGATGCCGACGGTGGTGGAGCGAGGCGATCCGGCGGAGGAGAGCTTCCCAGCTCCAGCTGGTGGTCCAGGAGGAAGAAGCACTGGGCAGTGCACCTCGTCGGAGCAAGCGCGGGGGTCGTCGGAGCGGGTGCGGGGGGTCGGCGGCGGCGGTGGAGCAGGCGCGGGGATCTGGCGAGGGAGGGAAGGGGGAGCGGGTGCGGCGGTCATCGAAGCGGGCGAGGGGGTCGTCGGAGCGGG